>NW_027467759.1:582500-623024 GCF_046742065.1 Oratosquilla oratoria | reverse complement strand
TTTTGGGATGAAATTGGGTGGGGAGTGTTTTTTATGCCTTTCCCTTTTTGGCTACCTCCTTTGAGAAGGGGGGAAAAGCCTTTGGTATATTATGTATGTATGTATGTATGAAAAAGAGATTCATCCTTTGTACTGATGCGTCTGACATAGGATTAGGAGGGGCATACTCATGCAAGAGGGGGGGGGGGGGGGGGGGGAGGGAGAAATGGAACTTTGGAAAACATAGCTTACACATCAAGACTTTTGTTATAGTGCGGAGAGGAAACTACTCTATAACAGGAAAGAGAAACTTTAGCTGTATAATTTATTCCTTAAGGGAATAGTTATTAGGGATATGATCCTAGGGTATCCCATCAGAGTTTGGACTGATCACACAGCTATTCAGAACTTATTTAAGCATAAGAATCTTAGAGGCAGACTTGCTTGATGGTTTGCGATACTTCAGTGCTATGAAGTTCAATTTGAATATATTCCGGGTAGAAGGAATGTAGCAGATCCACTTTCTAAAAACATTAGTCAACCAATGACTGGGACTGGGTTGATTAATTTTATTTGTAGTTTAGAAGAATTAGTAACTTTAGATGAAGAAATGCTAATAGGAGAACAGAGAGATAATGAGACATGTGATTCAATAATCAAGCATTTGATGAACCCATGAGGAGATCCTCCAAAGCTACCAAAGGGGTATAAGATAGAGGAATTTCATTTGACTAATGGAATTTTGTATAGGAAAACATTTGTAAATGGGAAAGATATTTCTAGAGGTCAAGTAAATTAGTTGGTTATACCACAAACTCTTGTAAATGAGATATTGAAGTTACTTCATGATAGTGATTGTAGTTCACATCCTGGAAAGGATAAAACTTATAGACAAGCACAACTTAAATACTTTTGGCCAGGTATGAAGAAAACTATATATGATTATATAGAAAAGTGTGTAAAATGTGTAAAGGTGAAGGGAAATACACCAAAACCTGCTCCTATACTCACCTATCCCATTCCACAGAAACCTTGGGTAAGAGTTCACATTGATACATTAGAATTACCTATTTCCGAGAACGGCTTTAAATACCTATTTGTTGCTATTGATTATTTTCAAGTTTCTGTATATTACAACCCATAATCAATAAGAAAGCTGAAACTATTACTTCCGTAATCTATGATCAGATATTCTGTAATTTTACTACACCTAATTGTATCCTGCATTATTAATCATCACCCACCACGCACGTGATCCACATGCTTGCAACAGAGCGAGGACTTCCTCTTGCTTACCTTGCACTTCCCACGACATGCACCCCTAACACAGCACAATTTGAAGACAAACAAGTATAGATACCTAGTGTCACCAGACACGTATCATAAATCCTTTTATTATAACTGCCCTAGTGTATTACGCATAAACTAACATAGATATAATATACCTAACAATATCCACCAAATATACAAATAAACCATATATATCTAAACCGTCCCCAATCCATAGATTAACGAGACTAACGCCCTTGCTTACAGCAACCCTTCTAACACTATATATTCTATGACACCCATGTAATGTTGGCAGAGCTGGAGTAGGTGAAGAACCTACTGCCAGAGGCTGGGTAGGTCTCTAACCTACCGGCCGGAGGTCAGAGCTATCGTGCACTAGGTCAAGGCCTGGCACTTATTGTATTTAGCCCAAGGGGCATCTGATTTGTAGTTTAAATCTCAAATGTGTTCTTTAAAATAAATAGAAAGCTCCCGCTTTGGAGTCTATCTCGCCACATTAAGACTTCCCTACGTAAGCATATTTTAACGGTTATACCATAACGGTATACACTGGTATACACAAGGTATACAACTGGCGGCAGCAGCGGTTCGCCCACGTCCTGAATAGAAGCGCCGTCATCAGCCATACTACACAAGGTTACACAACCAATCCATCTGGCGAGCGGTACTCTATTCCAACCTCCGAAGATACAAGCCTACCTTATACCACGAAACACTGGTTTCACACATGCCTACCACAGAAGGCCGAATACATTCTTCAGTCATTCAAGCCACGCCTACCATTCAGAACATTCAGAAGGAGCAACGGTGGTGAAATCGAACCACCTGGTGGCAGTACGCTACCACAGTCTCTGTAGACAGATATCTACAGCGACATAGAAGAACCGGTCCACTCTACACCGCACCTCTTCACGACTCCAAACCAAGACGAAAACCCAAACGACGAGACACTCGGTTCGCCACCCAAACTACCGTCACCAATCTCTGTGAGTATAAACCATAGACTCCCACTAATTCCCCCCTTTTTTTATATATAATTCAGAAGCCAGACGAGAAAACCAGCCTCACCCCCACCCCTTCCACCCAGAAACAGCTTCACATCAGTTAGGCCCTGACCCGCCAACCATACCTGCACTACGCCTCGGGTCAGCATTCTCGCTTACCCACCCCCACCACACTCCGCCACCCTAGGCGCATCGAGAATTGCTGACATTACAACTTGGACAACGACAGTTCACATCCGCTCATGGCACCTACCAGTGCCTCCCGGACTTCAAGACCCACAGTACTCGTACATAAGTACTTATATATTATTTTGTATTCTTTTTGTATATTCCCATAAATGTAAATTAGCCCACGTAGAACTATCTATTAGTTACACTATAGAAATTCAAAGACCACGATAGACAAAACTAATAATCAAAACATCCACTATGTAATTTTAACTTACAAATACTTTTTCAATTTTAACGTAGAATTAGAATATCAAAATGTCACTGCGAAGAAATCTCCCAGGCAGTCACCCGAAACATAGTAAATTAAGATAAATCAATATACAACGACAATTCCCAAGATGAACATATCCAACACGTAAATTATTCACCATCGGACGCAGGACGTCATGCGATTCGATGGGATAGGTCCTCATGATCATTTCCTTATAAAAATTTTTTTTATTATAAATAACTATAAAAGTACTTCTCTACTTCCTTCCGACCGTGAAGCCCCGGAATAATACACTCAAAAACCCCACCCACTCAAACAAGATGAATAAATAAATATATATTAATAGATAAATAAAAATAAAATAAATTAACTGCCTTAAATAGGCAAACTTGTATAAGTTTATTGTCTATTAAATTATTATATATGTATTTTTAGCTCTACACAATCTTAGCCAATAACCATTGTCTTAAATAACAAACTTGTATAAGTTTATATGTCTATTAAATGATTATATATTGTATTTTTAGCTCTACACAATCTAACATATTAATTACAAAACACACTAACCACTTAGGATGTCATGTCTTCAGTAAGCTATGACTGTAGTGAAATAGTACTATCTCATAGAAAAAGAGATTATAAAATAAATTCTCATTGAAACAGAGAAACAAGTGTATGGTGAACAGTGAAATTTGTCCTCATTGAAAAGAGATTATACAAGTGTAAAATGTTTTGTACATAGCTTACTGAAAAAAAAAAAAAAAAAAAAAAAATATATGATAATATAAATAAAAAAACCCACCTTTTTTACTAATTAAAAAAAATTTTTTTGATAAATAACACCCACCAGCAAACTTACAAATTATCATATCTATATTCAATTATGTATGCCATCCCCACTGTCACGACCTTAACCCAAGGTACGAGGACGTACCTCAAAAAGGTCAGGGAGGCAATGTATCCTTCATTATTAATCATCACCCACCACGCACGTGATCCACATGCTTGCAACAGAGCGAGACTTCCTCTTGCTTACCTTGCACTTCCCACGACATGCACCCCTAACACAGCACAATTTGAAGACAAACAAGTATAGATACCTAGTGTCACCAGACACGTATCATAAATCCTTTTATTATAACTGCCCTAGTGTAGTACGCATTAACTAACAGAGATATAATATAACTAACAATATCCACCAATTATACAACTAACCCTTATATATCTAAAACCGTCCCCAATCCATAGATTAACGAGACTAACGCCCTTGCTTACAGCAACCCTTCTAACCCTATATATTCTATGACACCCATGTAATGTTGGCAGAGCTGGAGTAGGTGAAGAACCTACTGCCAGAGGCTGGGTAGGTCACGAACCTACCGGCTGGAGGTCAGAGCTATCGTGCCCTAGGTCAAGGCCTGGCACTTATTGTATTTAGCCCAAGGGGCATCTGATTTGTAGTTTAAATCTCAAATGTGTTCTTTAAAATAAATAGAAAGCTCCCGCTTTGGAGTCTATCTCGCCACATTTAGACTTCCCTACGTAAGCATATTTTAACGTTTATACCATAACGGTATACACTGGTATACACAAGGTATACACTAATATCTTATTTTCAGATATTGGGACTGATTTTAATAACTAAATCTTGGATAATCTTTTTTATGTATTACACATCAAGAAAGTAAATTTACTCGTTTATCATCCCTCATGTTACGTGGTAGTAGTAATGTTAAACAAATAGATAATTATAGTTCTTAGAACACTAATACGTACTCTTAGTGTAACTTGTGATACTTTAATTCCTTGTATTATATGTACACTTAACAAACAATTTAATGTAGCAACTGGTGATACACCTCATTTTATAATTTTTGGAGAGGACAAAGCCTTCCCAGTGCCCTAACCACTAGACCACAGAGGCTATAAAATCCTTGAAACCTGGAACCGAACTGATTCCCGTATAAGTGATCTTCCTTCCCTCGGGAATCAGTTCGGTTCCAGGTTTCAAGGATTTTATAGCCTCTGTGGTCTAGTGGTTAGGGCACTGGGAAGGTAGTTTACGGACGGCCGAGTACAGCGGGTTCGAATCCTGTATGCAATTGTCACAAAAATTATCGATATATATATATATATATATTTATATATATATATATATATATATATATATGCAGAAAAAACAATAGGGAAAATAACAGAAAGGAGACCGAGCGCTTTCGTCTTATATACGAAAGCGTTCGGTCACGTGTTCAAGTGATTTCTGCACACACACACAAACATATACAGATATATATATATATATATATATATATAATATATATATATATATATATATATACACACACACACACACACACACACACATATATTTATATATATACCTGCTCTTCGCATCGGGTCAGCATTCTCGCTTACCCACCCCAACCACACACCGCCACCCTTGGCGCACCGAGAATTGCTGACATTACAACTTGGACCACGACAGTTCACATCCGCTCATGGCACCTACCCAGTGCCTCCCGGACTTCAAGACCCACAGTACTCGTACATAAGTACTTATATATTATTTTGTATTCTTTTTGTATATTCCCATAAATTTGTAATTTAGCCCACGTAGAACTATCTATTAGTTACACTATAGAAATTCAAAGACCACGATAGACAAAACCTAATAATCAAAACATCCACTATGTAATTTTAACTTACAAATACTTTTTCAATTTTAACGTAGAATTAGAATATCAAAATGTCACTGCGAAGAAATCTCCCAGGCAGTCACCCGAAACATAGTAAATTAAGATAAATCAATATACAACGACAATTCCCAAGATGAACATATCCAACACGTAAATTATTCACCATCGGACGCAGGACGTCATGCGATTCGATGGGATAGGTCCTCACGATCATTTCCTTATAAAAAAAAACTTTTTTTATTTTAAATAACTATAAAAGTACTTCTCTACTTCCTTCGGACCGTGAAGCCCCGGAATAATACACTCAAAAACCCCACCCACTCAAACAAGATGAATAAATAAAAATATATTAATAGATAAATAAAATAAAATAAATTAACTGCCTTAAATAACAAACTTGTATATGTTTATATGTCTATTAAATTATTATATATGTATTTTTAGCTCTTCACAATCTTAGCCAAGTAACCATTCTCATAAATAACAAACTTGTATAAGTTTATATGTCTATTAAATGTTATATATGTATTTTTAGCTCTACACAATCTAACATATTAATTACAAAACACACTAACCACTTAGGATGTCATGTCTTCAGTAAGCTATGACTGTAGTGAAAATGTACTATCTCATAGAAAAGAGATTATAAAATAAATTCTCATTGAACAGAGAAACAAGTGTATGGTGAACAGTGAAATTTGTCCTCATTGAAAAGAGATTATACAAGTGTAAAATGTTTTGTACATAGCTTACTGAAAACAAACAAACAAAAAAAAAAAGATATGATAATATTACATAAAAAAATCCCACCTTTTTTACTCATTCAAAACATATGTTGTTGATCAATATCACCCACCAGCAAACTTACAAATTATCATATCTATATTCAATTATGTTTGCCATCCCCACTGTCACGACCTTAACCCAAGGTACGAGGACGTACCTCAAAAAGGTCAGGGAGGCAATGTATCCTTCATTATTATTCATCACCCACCACGCACGTGATCCACATGCTTGCAACAGAGCGAGACTTCCTCTTGCTTACCTTGCACTTCCCACGACATGCACCCCTAACACAGCACAATTTGAAGACAAACAAGTATAGATACCTAGTGTCACCAGACACGTATCATAAATCCTTTTATTATAACTGCCCTAGTGTATTACGCATAAACTAACATAGATATAATATACCTAACAATATCCACCAATTATACAACTAACCCTTATATATCTAAACCGTCCCCAATCCATAGATTAACGAGACTAACGCCCTTGCTTACAGCAACCCTTCTAACCCTATATATTCTATGACACCCATGTAATGTTGGCAGAGCTGGAGTAGGTGAAGAACCTACTGCCAGAGGCTGGGTAGGTCACGAACCTACTGGCCGGAGGTCAGAGCTATCGTGCCCTAGGTCAAGGCCTGGGCACTTATAGTATTTAGCCCAAAGGGCATATGATTTGTAGTTTAAAACTCAAATGTGTTCTATAAAATAAAAAAAAAGATCCCGATATTGAGTCTATCTCTCCACATTAAGAATACACTACGTAAGCATATTTTAAGGTTATACCATAACGGTATACACTGGTATACACAAGGTATACAACTGGCGGCAGCAGCGGTTCGCCCACGTCCTGAATAGAAGCGCCGTCATCAGCCATACTACACAAGGTTACACAACCAATCCAACTGGCGAGCGGTACTCTATTCCAACCTCCGAAGATACAAGCCTACCTTATACCACGAAACACTGGTTTCACACATGCCTACCACAGAAGGCCGAATACATTCTTCAGTCATTCAAGCCACGCCTACCATTCAGAACATTCAGAAGGAGCAACGGTGGTGAAATCGAACCCATTCGATTTTGAACCACCTGGTGGCAGTACGCTACCATAGTCTCTGTAGACAGATATCTACAGCGACATAGAAGAACCGGTCAACTCTACACCGCACCTCATCACGACTCCAAACCAAGACGAAAACCCAGGCCGACGAGACACTCGTTCGCCACCCAAACTACCGTCACCAATCTCCGTGAGTATAAACCATAGACTCCCACTAATTCCCCCCTTTTTTTATATATAATTCAGAAGCCGGACGAGAAACCAGCCTCCACCCCCACCCCTTCCACCCAGACCACAGCTTCACATCAGTTAGGCCCGGACCCGCCTAACATACCTGCATACACACACACATATATATATACATATATATATTATATATATATATATATATATATATATATATATACACACACACACACACACACACACACACACATATATATATATACCTGCTCTTCGCATCGGGTCAGCATTCTCGCTTACCCACCCCAACCACACACCGCCACCCTTGGCGCACCGAGAATTGCTGACATTACAACTTGGACCACGACAGTTCACATCCGCTCATGGCACCTACCCAGTGCCTCCCGGACTTCAAGACCCACAGTACTCGTACATAAGTACTTATATATTATTTTGTATTCTTTTTGTATATTCCATAAATGTAAATTAGGCCCACGTAGAACTATATATTAGTTACACTATAGAAATTCAAAGACCACGATAGACAAAACCTAATAATCAAAACATCCACTATGTAATTTTAACTTACAAATACTTTTTCAATTTTAACGTAGAATTAGAATATCAAAATGTCACTGCGAAGAAATCTCCCAGGCAGTCACCCGAAACATAGTAAATTAAGATAAATCAATATACAACGACAATTCCCAAGATGAACATATCCAACACGTAAATTATTCACCATCGGACGCAGGACGTCATGCGATTCGATGGGATAGGTCCTCACGATCATTTCCTTATAAAAAAAATTTTTATTTTAAATAACTATAAAAGTACTTCTCTACTTCCTTCCGACCGTGAAGCCCCGGAATAATACACTCAAAAACCCCACCCACTCAAACAAGATGAATAAATAAAAATATATTAATAGATAAATAAAATAAAATAAATTAACTGCCTTAAATATACAAACTTGTATATGTTTATATGTCTATTAAATGATTATATATGTATTTTTAGCTCTACACAATCTTAGCCAATAACCATTCTCATAAATAACAAACTTGTATAAGTTTATATGTCTATTAAATGATTATATATGTATTTTTAGCTCTACACAATCTAACATATTAATTACAAAACACACTAACCACTTAGGATGTCATGTCTTCAGTAAGCTATGACTGTAGTGAAATAGTACTATCTCATAGAAAAGAGATTATAAAATAAATTCTCATTGAACAGAGAAACAAGTGTATGGTGAACAGTGAAATTTGTCCTCATTGAAAAGAGATTATACAAGTGTAAAATGTTTTGTACATAGCTTACTGAAAAAAAAAAAAAAAAAAAAAGAGATATGATAATATACGTAAAAAATCCCACCTTTTTTTACTCATTCAAACATATTTTGTTGATCAATATCACCCACTAGCAAACTTACAAATTATCATATCTATATTCAATTATGTATGCCATCCCCACTGTCACGACCTTAACCCACGGTACGAGGACGTACCTCAAAAAGGCCTGGGAGGCAATGTATCCTTCATTTATTAATCATCACCCACACGCACGTGATCCACATGCTTGCAACAGAGCGAGACCTCCTCTTGCTTACCTTGCACTTCCCACGACATGCACCCCTAACACAGCACAATTTGAATACAAACAAGTTTTGATACCTTGTGTCACCAGACACGTATCATAAATCCTTTTATTATAACTGCCCTAGTGTATTACGCATAAACTAACATAGATATAATATACCTAACAATATCCACCAATTATACAACTAACCCTTATATATCTAAACCGTCCCCAATCCATAGATTAACGAGACTAACGCCCTTGCTTACAGCATACCCTTCTAACCCTATATATTCTATGACACCCATGTAAGGATGGCAGAGCTGGAGTAGGTGAAGAACATTCTGCCAGAGGATGGGTAGGTCACGAACCTACCGGCCGGAGGTCAGAGCTATCGTGCCCTAGGTCAAGGCCTGGCACTTATTGTATTAAGCCCAATGGGCATCTGATTTGTAGTTTAAATCTCATATTTGTTCTTTATAAATAAAATAGAAAGCTCCCGCTTTGGAGTCTATCTCGCCACATTAAGACTTCCCTACGTAACCATATATAACGGTTACTCAACCATACCATAACGGTATACACTGGTATACACCAGGTATACAACTGGCGGCAGCAGCGGTTCGCCCACGTCCTGAATAGAAGCGCCGTCATCAGCCATACTACACAAGGTTACACAACCAATCCAACTGGCGAGCGGTACTCTATTCCAACCTCCGAAGATACAAGCCTACCTTATACCACGAAACACTGGTTTCACACATGCCTACCACAGAAGGCCGAATACATTCTTCAGTCATTCAAGCCACGCCTACCATTCAGAACATTCAGAAGGAGCAACGGTGGTGAAATCGAACCCATTCGATTTTGAACCACCTGGTGGCAGTACGCTACCATAGTCTCTGTAGACAGATATCTACAGCGACATAGAAGAACCGGTCAACTCTACACCGCACCTCATCACGACTCCAAACCAAGACGAAAACCCAGGCCGACGAGACACTCGTTCGCCACCCAAACTACCGTCACCAATCTCCGTGAGTATAAACCATAGACTCCCACTAATTCCCCCTTTTTTTTATATATAATTCAGAAGCCGGACGAGAAACCAGCCTCCACCCCCACCCCTTCCACCCAGACCACAGCTTCACATCAGTTAGGCCCGGACCCGCCTAACATACCTGCATACACATATATATATATATATATATATATATATATATATATATATATATATATATAAACACACACACACACACACACACACACAAATATATATATATATACCTGCTCTTCGCATCGGGTCAGCATTCTCGCTTACCCACCCCAACCACACACCGCCACCCTTGGCGCACCGAGAATTGCTGACATTACAACTTGGACCACGACAGTTCACATCCGCTCATGGCACCTACCCAGTGCCTCCCGGACTTCAAGACCCACAGTACTCGTACATAAGTACTTATATATTATTTTGTATTCTTTTTGTATATTCCCATAAATGTAAATTAGCCCACGTAGAACTATCTATTAGTTACACTATAGAAATTCAAAGATCCACTATGTAATTTTAACTTACAAATACTTTTTCAATTTTAACGTAGAATTAGAATATCAAAATGTCACTGCGAAGAAATCTCCCAGGCAGTCACCCGAAACATAGTAAATTAAGATAAATCAATATACAACGACAATTCCCAAGATGAACATATCCAACACGTAAATTATTCACCATCGGACGCAGGACGTCATGCGATTCGATGGGATAGGTCCTCACGATCATTTCCTTATAAAAAATTTTTTTATTTTAAATAACTATAAAAGTACTTCTCTACTTCCTTCCGACCGTGAAGCCCCGGAATAATACACTCAAAAACCCCACCCACTCAAACAAGATGAATAAATAAAAATATATTAATAGATAAATAAAATAAAATAAATTAACTGCCTTAAATAACAAACTTGTATAAGTTTATATGTCTATTAAATGATTATATATGTATTTTCAGCTCTACACAATCTTAGCCAATAACCATTCTCATAAATAACAAACTTGTATAAGTTTATATGTCTATTAAATGATTATATATGTATTTTTAGCTCTACACAATCTAACATATTAATTACAAAACACACTAACCACTTAGGATGTCATGTCTTCAGTAAGCTATGACTGTAGTGAAATAGTACTATCTCATAGAAAAGAGATTATAAAATAAATTCTCATTGAACAGAGAAACAAAGTGTATGGTGAAAAGTGAAATTTTTCCTAATTTAAAATATATTATACAATTTTAAAATTTTTTTTAAATAGCTTACTGAAAAAAAAAAAAAAAAAAAAAAGATATGATAATATACATAAAAAATCCCACCTTTTTTACTCATTCAAACATATTTTGTTGATCAATATCACCCACCAGCAAACTTACAAATTATCATATCTATATTCAATTATGTATGCCATCCCCACTGGTCACGGACCTTAACCCAAGGTACGAGGACGTACCTCAAAAAGGTCAGGGAGGCAATGTATCTTTCATTATTAATCATCACCCACCACGCAGGTGATCCATCATGCTTTCTACAGAGCGAGACTTCCTCTTGCTTACCTAGCACTTCCCACGACATGCACCCCTAACACAGCACAATTTGAAGACAAACAAGTATAGATACCTAGTGTCACCAGACACGTATCATAAATCCTTTTATTATAACTGCCCTAGTGTATTTACGCATAAACTAACATAGATATAATATACCTAACAATATCCACCAATTATACAACTAACCCTTATATATCTAAACCGTCCCCAATCCATAGATTAACGAGGACTAACGCCCTTGCTTACAGCAACCCTTCTAACCCTATATATTCTAATGACACCCATGTAATGTTGGCAGAGCTGGAGTAGGTGAAGAACCTACTGCCAGAGGCTGGGTAGGTCACGAACCTACCGGCCGAGAGGTCAGAGCTATCGTGCCCTAGGTCAAGGCCTGGCACTTATTGTATTTAGCCCAAGGGGCATCTGATTTGTAGTTTAAATCTCAAATGTGTTCTTTAAAATAAATAGAAAGCTCCCGCTTTGGAGTCTATCTCGCCACATTAAGACTTCCCTACGTAAGCATATTTTTAACGGTTATACCATAACGGTATACACTGGTATACACAAGGTATACACTAATATCTTAGTTTCAGATAATGGGACTAAATTTAATAACAAAATCTTGGAAAATCTATGTAATGTATTCCACATCAAGAAAGTCAATATACTCGTGAATCATCCCAAAGGTAACGGGGTAGTAGAAAGGTTAAACAAAAAGATAATTATATGTCTTAGAACCCTAATAAGTCCTCATAGTGTAACTTGGGATACTTTGATTCCTTGTGTTAAGTGTACCCTGAACAATCAAATTAATGTAGCAACTGGTGATACACCTCATTTTATAAATTTTGGAGAGGACAAAGCCTTCCCAGTGCCCTAACCACTAGACCACAGAGGCTATAAAATCCTTTGAAACCTGGAACCGTAACTGATTCCCGTATAAGTGATCTTCCTTCACTCGGGAATCAGTTCGGTTCCAGGTTTCAAGGATTTTATAGCCTCTGTGGTCTAGTGGTTAGGGCACTGGGAAGGTAATTTTACGGACGGCCGAGTACAGCGGGTTCGAATCCTGTTATGCAACTGTCACAAAAATTATCAATATATATGTATATATATATATGTATATATATGTATATATATATGCAGAAAAAAACAATAGGAAAATAACAGAAATGAGACAGGGCGCTGTAGTCTTATATAGGAAAGCGTATCGGTCACGTGTTCAAGTGATTTCTGCACACACACACACACACATCACACACACACACACCACATATATATATATATATATATATATATATATATATATATATATATATACACACACACACACACACACACGCACACACACTCTATATATATATATATATATATATATATATATAAATATATAATTTTATTCTAATCTTATTAATTTATTCATCTATTTATCTATTTCTATTTTCTGGTTGTGCGATAACAACGGGTGCTCAATGTGTTCTCTCAAGTTCCCCCATACTTATACACTGCTGTTCATTAACCTCAGGAGACTGACTTTGACTCAAATTAGTCGTGTTGCATCCCATAACTCTTACCAGGTTTACGTATGTGGATCACACTGCGAGACTCTGGTCCACTGGGGGAGTTCATTATTGTCCACGCGTTGTGACCCACCAGTGTAGACTATGAGATCTGCATAATCTTTTTTTTCCTCGGTTAGTTTTTAAGTTCTTGCAGGGGAATGTGTGCGTGTGCGTGTGTGTGTGTGTGTGTGCGTCTGTGTGTGTGTGTGTGTGTGTGTGTGTGTGTGTGTGTGTGTGTGTGTGTGTGTTTTTGTGTGTGTGTGTGTGTGTGTTTGTGTGTAAATGGATAATCCTTTAGTTCACTAGGTTTTTTCTTCTGTTGACCTATACATACATACATACAAATGTCCCCTACATACTCCACTCCCCTCTACCCTCTTCCCTCCCTCTTTATCTCGGCACCTCCTGGATGACGGGTCATCCTTGTATCTTGTCCCCTTGTGTGTGATAGTAATAATACCAATGACAACAACAACAACAACAACAACAACAACAACAATAATAATAATAATAATAATAATAATAATAATAATAATAATAATAATAATAATAATAATAATAATAATAATAATAATAATAATAATAATAATAATAATAATTCATACATATATAATGGTACTTATACTACTACTACTATTCTACTGTCATTCTTTGTTACACTATCAATCTGTGTCGTGAGGAAGCTTGTGCCCAGGAGTGGTCTTGCCCCGCGGAAGAGGAAGGAAGTTTGGGGAAGAAGATTTTTACTTTTGGGCTCAGAAGAAAGCTGTCCCTACTGGGGATAAGACGCCACCGAAGAACGTCCCTTCGAAGAATGGCTTGGCAAGCCATGCAGTGACTGGCACTCCCCCGAACTCTTGCGGACAAAGACTCAAAAGTCCCTTCAAGACCACGCCATGGCCCGGGCACCCGTCGCGTCTTTGTCAAGACCTTTATGGACATTGAAGAACTTACGGGCTTTTTCAAACAGACTAAGAAAAAGGGCCAAAAGGTCATTGAAGAGACCATACGGTCCTCGAGGAGAAAATCATGGGCTTTTTCCAACAGGCTTCCGACGTACGAGCCAAAGTTGATATGAAAAAGTTCATTACAAAGACCTTATAGGCTCTGAAGATTGATTATGGGCTTTTTTGAATGGGCTTAGTAGATGGACAGACTCGGTGCGAAAAAAGACATTGAAGTCTTGATGTGCAAGTTTTTTGGGCTTTATGATTGGGCTTCCATCCAGACCAGGTGCCTTACCTGCTTTCATCATCTTTACAGCTGCCTTCACCTCATCCTTCCTTATTTCTCCTCCATTCTCCTCACTCATCACTCTCATTTTCTTCGCATTTCCCACTGCAGCTATCTTTCCTTCCCTATCCTCCATCACATTCAGCAACTCCCTAAAATATTCTGCCCATCTTCCCCTCACTGCCATCTCTTCCATTATCAACTCTCCATCTGTACCTTTTACCTTTTCTTCCCTACTTGATTCGCCTCCTCTTCCTCTCTTAATTTCTTTCCAAAACATCTTTTTATTACTTTCAAAATTTTCTGTCATACTCCTACCCCATTTCACATCTGCTCTCCTCTTTGCCTCCTTTACCTTTTGCTTTACTTCTCTTTTCTTTTCTTTGTACGTCTCATATGACTCCCCTGTCCTCTTTTGTAACCAATCTGTGAAAGCTCGCTTCTTCTCTTCTTCAGCCTTCTTTGTTTCCTCATCCCACCATTCACTACCCTTTCTTCTATTTCCCCCTGTCCTTCTTGTTCCACACACCATCCTTGCACACTTTAAGACTCCCTCCTTGAACCATCCCCATTCCTCCTCCACACCCATCTCTGCTCTATCCTTTACTCCCTCCCACTCCTCCTTCAGCTTCTTTTCGTACTCCTTCTCCTTTTTCCTTTTCATTCACGGAGTTCACTCTAAGAACCTCCCTACCTTTTGTCCCTTTCCTCCTTCTCCATCTATCCTCCACTCTCAGCTTACCTTCCACCAAAAAATGGTACAGTGTGGATTTAGGACAGGTATAGGTTGTGTAGATCAGATCTTTGTGGTAAGACAGATATGTGAGAAAGCTATAGGAAAGGGGAAGGATGTTTTTTGGGCTTTCATGGATCTGGAAAAGGCTTATGATAGGGTAGACAGAAAGGCACTGTGGGAGGTTATGCAGATTTATGGGATAGGAGGAAAGCTTTTGGGAGCTGTCAAGAGTTTTTATGAGAGTAGTAGAGCTGGTGTCAGGATTAGAAATGGAGAGAGTGAGTGGTTTGAAGTAAAGGTGGGACTTCGTCAAGGATGCGTTATGTCGCCCTGGCTGTTCAACTTATACATGGATGGGGTGGTGCGAGAGGTGAATGCTAGGGTAGTGAGTCAGGGACTGGAGATGGTTAAAGAAAATGGAGAAAAGTGGGAGGTGAGCCAGTTGTTGTTTGCGGACGACACTGCGCTTGTGGCAGGGTCAGAGGAGGGATTGAGGAAGCTGGTGGCAGAGTTTGGGAGAGTATGTAATAGAAGAAAGCTAAAGATAAATGTGGGTAAAAGTAAGGTGATGAGATGTACAAGGGGTGAAAGTGGCAGTAGACTGGAAGTGAACATTATGGGAGAGCGACTGGAGGAAGTGGATAGTTTTAGATACTTGGGTGCAAGTGTAGCAGGAAAAGGTGGAGTGAAGGTGGAGGTAGAATGTAGATTGAGAGAAGCGAGTAAATGCCTTGGTGGTTTAAAGAGTGTAATGAGAAATAGACATTTGGGAATGGATGCGAAGAGGAGACTGTATGAAGGAGTGATTGTGCCAACAGCACTGAATGGGGCAGAAACGTGGAACATAAGAGAAGAAGAGAGAAGGAGTTTGAATGTGTTTGAGATGAGGTGTCTGAGAAGTATGGTGGGGGTTACTAGGCTGGATAGAGTGAGAAATGAGGAGGTGAGGAGGAGAACAGGGGTGAAAAAGGATTTGGGAGATAGGGTTGATGAAAGAATATTAGGATGGTTTGGGACACATGGAAAGAATGAGTGAAGAAAGACTAGTAAAAGAGGTATGGAAGCAGATGTGGAGGGAGTGAACATGAGGGGACGTCCTAGGATGAGGTGGATGGATGGGGTGAAGGGGGCTTTGGGGAAGAGGGGAATGTCTGTTGAGGAAGGAAGGGAGAGGACGGAAGACAGAGGTGAGTGGAGAATGGTTGTATATGGATGATGTTGTGACTGCATGAGGAGGAATGGGCGGGGAAGTGGGGGGTGGGGTAGTATGTGTGAGTAAATTTTGACGCAGCCCGAAGGGATTTCTCCCCGTCCTCGCCTTATATGCAAAGGGGGATGGAGAGGGGGGGTCGCCGATTAAAGGAAGCGGCCTTGCTGTGGATGTACTGTGTCTTGCGACACTGCTTCTGACCCAGGGCGGTGGGCAGGGTGCAGGGATGACCCGTCATCCAGGAGGTGCTCAGATGAGAGGAAGGGTGGGAGGGGTGTGGAGTGTATTTAGGGATGAAATGGGTGGGAGTGTTTTTATGCCTTTCCCTTTTTGGCTACCTCCCTTGAAAGGGGGAAAAAGCCTTGGTATATGTATGTATGTATGATTGGGCTTCATAATAAGATGATATAATTGGGCAAACCACAAGAATAAACGATCACGAAAAAACGATCTTTTGTTCTTTGGAAAGAAATTTCGGGCTTTTCGAATAAGCCTCGCGAGGCTGGAGCATTTTCACTTGGGCTATAAGAAGCTTTTAGTTGCAGGCCAGCAGGAGCCATAAGACAACAAATCGATGGAAGTTACTTGGGCGTCGTTGGGCTAGCCCTCAGCTGAATAAAATCTTTTAATTTTATATTAGACAAAATTCCTACATTGTTATTAGTTTCAGTGACATTAGCAGTATTCTTTATCATGTTATTTTGTCTCAAGGTACAGTTACACTAGTCAACGGAATGGTTGGATTCCAAAGATTCGATTGGATTTCGTCCAAGGTTGGAGCGTAACTTCACACTCCAACCTTGAACGAAATTCAATGTAATCTGTTGGGATCCTACCATTCCGTTGACTAGCGTATACTTATCTAAAAGTAAGCTTTGTATCTGTATATAAATGAGAAAAAAAAAAAATTGTGACTCGTTGATTTGCCCCTTCAGAATTGAGGCTTGCGGTGAGGGCGATGGATGCTGGAACTTTCCCTACAATTTTTCTCTCTTCTTCTAATTTCTTTCTGGGTTCTAATTATTTCTATATTTCAAAGAAATTTCTAGGGGCTAATGAGTCAATTTTGCTTCAGGATTACTTTAAATTGACAAATCTATATATGCATATTACAAAAGATGACAATTATATCATCAATTTCTATATAATTTTTCATGCATTTGAAAAGTAAATATATATGTAATATATATATATAGTATACAGAAAAAACAATAAAAAATAACAGAAAGGAGACCGAGCGCTTTCGTCTATTCCTATATACGAAAGCGCTCGGTCACGCGCTCAAGTGATTCTTCATATATATATGCATTTTATTCTAAATTTATTAATTTATTCATTATTATTTATTTTCTACTTTTCATTATACACTGCTGTTCATTTTCTCAGATTGAATTTGCTTCAAATAGTTACCATCCAGTCACCACTGCCATACGCGTCCAGTTCTCCACTCTTATCGTGGATTAATATTTCCAAGATGTCTGAGTACCAAAACAAAAAAAAACTTTACATTCATAACCATCAGTTGATCTTATACCATATACATTCAACGATCATTTATTAACACTATAATATTCAAATCATTCATCCAAAAAAAATGTAAAAAATTTTATTATCCAATAATAATAATATATTACCCAAAAACATTGTCGAGCAACAAATAGGAATCAGAGCATAAAGATGTTGCCCATAAGATTTTTTTGTAAGCAGATAATCATGTTGTCATATCTGTTATAGCTGTATAGAACCAGTTGTTCTTCCTGATTAATGTGTAGGTTTTTTCTATGTTGTGAAGTGTGAGGAATTCATATTAGATGGGCTGAATTACTATTCGGGGCCCGTTCAAAAATTATGTAACGTTTTTTTCCTGTGAAATTCTCATGTAACACTAACACTGGGCGTTACCTCCCTGTATTACTTAACACTGATTACAACTATTACAACTCGGCACCCCAAGTGTGGCCAGATCCGCCCAAACACCCCATCCCCCTTGACTTCTCAGTCTCTCACCAAAACTTATACTCATTTTATTTGTCCTGTGTGAAAAATTGTTTACGATTGCATCAAAGAATGAAACATGGTATGTTTTTTTTTTTTGCTCGATATTTATTGCTCGATCTATTAAGGATATGCTATTTCAGTGCATAATTTATGACATAAATAAATAAATAAATAAATAAATATAAATAACCATTATTAGCGTTGCGTAGCACTGTTGAAAACACCCCCACACCCTCGTAACGCATCGCATCTACCTAGCGTTACATACTCTTTGAATGGCCCCTTACATGTTCACCACTTTAATGCGATATTTTACTATTTGAAACAATTTAGATCATAGATATGGCAATTTCTCTATCTTTCCACATGTTCGACACAACCCCGGATTCTAACCACATCGTCAATTTGATCAAGTGTATCGTCACGTGCTTCTGCAAAATCAGGCTCCATCATATCTCCAAATTGTATTCTCAAAAAGTAACCGGTGTCAAAGTGAGGAAGGAGTTATCAAAACTTGTTTTATTCAAGCACCAATAACGATAAGCAGTACAGTAATCAAATGTTATAGGGATATTTATTCCGTTAAATGCTAGTATAGATCTATTATTATCCCTATAATATTTTGACTATATATCATTATCCCATTTGTTGTCTGTGTAACATTCCCTTGAAGTTATAATATATACTGGAATTATAATTTGTCAGTGCCAACTCATCCATATACATGCACAAGTTTATGTATATAAATGGTTATTTCTGCTAGAGGTAATAAATATCAATATATTATTTTATTGTGATGATGCTATTTTGATATACACCTTGTATATGTATGTACGTACGTATGTATGTATGTATGTATGTATACGGAAGGCCCAACAGCGACGAATTGTGTGGCCATTATATACCCAATCATGCTTGGATCACAGGCCACGAGAGTAACACGACAGCTCCCATGACACTGATCTAAAAATGGTGTTATATAGATCAGTGTCCCATGACCGGCGGAGCGGTTCACACTTGCTGTTTTGGTACTTCCATTATGGCGGCCATGTCCCGCCTGCCCGCCTCACTCCTGGGGCAGCCCACGGCCCGTATACGCTATCCAGGTGTTATATAGATCAGTGGTTGTGACCCACCAGTGTAGACTATGAGATCTGCATAATCTTTTTTTCCTCGGTCAGTTTTAAGTTCTTCCAGGGGATGTGTGTGTGTGTGTGTGTGTGTGTGTGTGTGTGTGTGTGTGTGTGTGTGTGTGTGTGTGTGTGTGTGTGTGTGTGTGTGTGTGTGTGTGTGTGTGTGTGTGTGTGTGTGTGTGTGTGTGTGTGTGTGTGTGTGTGTGTGTGTGTGTAAATGGATAAACCTTTAGTTCACTAGGTTTTTTCTTCTGGTGACCTATACATACATACATATAAATGTCTGTATATGCACTTATACATTACGCGAGAGAAACCCTAGCAAGATGTTCCCAACATGTAACCTCTTGGGTTTGGTGCCTCATTCATCCAGTTGCTCTTTGCCCACGCGATCTAACAGCACACTTTCAACGTCTCGGACGCTTTGCCCAAGTAGACTTCGTCAGCGGCGAACTCCCAAGATTCTTTGACGAAGGAAACCACCTCGTGAGCGGCAGACTCCAAAATTCTTTGTCGAAGAGGGCCTGCCAAGCAGCAGACTTCGAAGATTCTGAGCGCTCTGCCGAAGATCTCGTAAGTGGCAGAAGGCATGCAGGTATCTGGGGGAAACGCGAAGAGAAGTCTGTACAAATGGAAGGCGACTCTTCCCACGATGGGGATGACAGGTGGTGATGGATACAGAGCTGCCTAGTGTAGGCCTTATGGTCTCTTGCAGTCTCCTTCATTCTTATGTTCTTATGTTCCCACGACACTGGGTGGGGCAGAGACTTGGATTTCAAGGATGAGTCGGGTAGTCCAGCAAATACAGTTCATTAACTCATGAGCAGGTGGCCATGTTTTCGATTCCCCGGGCCCACTAAGTGCTTGCCGAACCGGTTCCCGAATGTCCTGGCTAGGCGGGGAGGCGACCCAACATCGGCCTAGGAAAAAAAAGACAGCGGCTTGTCGCAAGTGACAGGGCTTTGCCATAACAGGGGTCTCTCACTGACTGGAAACGGGATGGTGGGTTTTTAGACAAGAATCAAAATGTGTTTAAAGTGAAATATATAAGGAGTGTGGTGGGGGTTCCGAAGATGTATAGAGAGAGAAATGAAGAGGTGAGGCAGAGAGCGGGGGTGGAAAGACGGCTGGTAGATAGGGTTGACCAAAGAATACGGAGATGGCTAGGGTATATGGAAAGAATGAAGAAAGACTAACAAAATGAGTGTAGAAGGCGGAGGTGGATGAAATGGACTTAAGGGGAAGACCGACAATGAGATGGATAGGGTGAAATAGGGCCGTGGGTACAAGGGGCATGTCTGCCGAGCAGGGAAGGGAGAGGGGAAGAGATAGGTATGAATGGAGAGTGGTTATGAATGGGTGAGAAAGGCCAAGGAAGATTTCTTCTTGACGGCTCTGTAATTGCTTCTGTGGACGAGGTGGGAGGGTTGCCATGTAAAGGAAGCTGTGTGGGTAAACCAGCCCCGGCTGTCGGGCCCTGGTGTGAAGGTGCTGTGCCTTGCTGCACTGCTTTTCATGCAGGCAGTTTGCAGTCCGTAGAGGTGACACTTCATCCACTAAAAGCTAAGATACAAATGGAAGTGGGGTGGGTGTTGGTATGGTTGAAGTGTGTGTGTGTGTGCCTTGGTTAGGCTACATCTTTGTATGTCTGCATGTAAATATGATTATGTTTGTATGTACCTTTGTGTATGTTAGCCTTACGCTGCTAGGCCACACATAAGGACGTCTTTTGGCATTCCTGTCCTCCGGAATTACGGTCGGAAACCCGGGAACTCCTTCTGGCATTGCAGTCTCCCGATGGACCACATTTCTTGAGGCCGGGGGCTGGAAACACACTTATTAATTCTTCGAACGCTCAAGAAAACCCCTGCCGTAACTCCTCTTTCTTCTTCTTCAGTTCGAAGTTTCCGAAGTCTGGTTGCCAGACATGTCAGAGCCTGTTGGAAGGTTACCGCAAGTGTCGCATTTTTTCTTTCTTTTTGGTCTATTTCCTCACTTATTTTCCTCTCTCTCTCTCTCTCTCTCTCTCTCTTTCTCTCAGACTTGGGGTCAGAATCCATCCAGCCAAGGACGTTGAATGGTCCTCCGGTCTTTCCCTTCTGTGACTACACCAACCTCATGCATTATGACTTCGACCAGACCGCCAGCAGGGCCCGACAACTCCTCCGGTCCCTGTAGTGACTGCTCAGGAACCCCTCTTCCGGGGTTCCTCAGCCCCTGGGGTTTCCACAGGGTTACACACACACAACTGGGGTTCCTCAGCGCCCTTGTAGGCCACTAACCAAACACTAGTGGTGGTTAGCGAATGCTTTAAGGAGACTTCACTGACACCCTTACCGACCAAAGTCACCTATTATCTTAAGTTCGGAGACTCATCTCTACTGAAATCAGTTCAGAAGCCCCCACCCCCTCGTTATAGGGGACTGTAGCGACGCCACTACGGACCAGAGACACCTATAATTCCACGGTTAGAGACTCATCCCCACTGGTGATCATCATCTACTTTCTACAACGACACTGTCCCCGAGGACAGAAGCGCTGGAGAAACGAACGCGACGCCCAGCTTGGACTGTCCCTTTCGTCTGGGGGCCGTGCTTCCAAGGACTTCGAAACGATCCACGAGCTTATCCACTTCGGGGGAGCCCATGTGAAGTAAAGCTTTCGTGGACTTTGGCAAGACCTATGACTGGGTCTTCGGGTTCGATCCCGCCGGCGACGTCGCCGAAGTACGTCTCTTCTTCTTCTCAGAGAAAGAAGACAAAAGAGGAAGAGAAAGGAGGTAATGTAGATAACGAGAAGGAGAGAGACAAGGAGGGAGACCAAGGGAAAAGATAGGAGGAGGAACTATAAGAAGGGGAAAAGGGGGAGGAGGAGGTGGAAGGGGACAGGAGGAACACAAAGGAACACAAAGGAAGAACAAACAACAGCAGGCCTACTGGCCCTAACGAGGCTGTTTGTGTTAACTAAACTACACTACAGTTAAGGAAACAGGGCAACTAAGCGATAGAAGATGAACTAATACTACTGCTATCACTATCCTATCCGATTAATCCAATTACGATTAAATGTCTGGTTGTCATATCTTTTATTGCAAAGGATAATAATTTATCTACGGATTAGATTCCAAGTATTTGTCTAAGCGATTTATAAATGTTGTTATCGTGTTACTTTCGAACTAACACTACTGCTATCACTATCCTATCCGATTAATCCAATTATGATTAAATGTCTGGTTGTCATTTCTTTTATTGCAAAGGATAATATTTTATCTGCGGATTAGATTCCAAGTATTTGTCTAAGCGATTTTTAAATGTTGTTATCGTGTTACTTTCGACGACTGGGAGGTAACGAATTCCACACGTTAACAACCCGGTTAAAGAAGAAGTGCTTACTTTCGTTCGTAGAGAATCTTTTGCCAATTACTTTGAAATCATTGCGTTTTCTTGTATTTGATTGGTCTAATAAGAAGTAATCGTCGACATTAATGTTGTCAAAACCTCAATCAAATCTCCTCGCATTCTTCTTTTTGAGAGTGAGAACAAGTTTAGATTTTTTAGTCTTTCTTCATACGGCAGATTTCTCAGCCTTGGTATCATTTTGGTCACTCTCCGTTGTACTCTTTCTAGTTTGTTAATATCTTTCTGGTAGTATGGGGACCAAAATTGTACACAGTATTCTAGATGGGGACGAACCAAGGAGTTATAGAGGTTTAGCAATATTTTTTCTGATTTATTTTCGAAGATTCTTCCGATGAAGCCAACTAATTTGTTTGCTGTTTTAACAACTTCTGAGCAATGTTGACTTGGCTTCAAATCATTTGATATTAAGACTCCTAGATCTTTTTCTTTAGTTACTGAATCCAGTATTTCGCCATTCATTTGGTATTGGATGTGATCATTGTTACCTCCAATGTGCATAACTTTACATTTGTTAGCGTTAAATTTCATTTGCCACTTGCTAGCCCAACTTGATAATTTATCTAGATCGGATTGTAGAGTTTCTTTCTCTTTGGTGGTTGTTACTTTACCGGCAATTTTTGTGTCATCAGCAAATTTTGATACTTTGCAGAGGAGGCCGTCATCTAGATCATTTATATATATTAAGAACAAGACGGGTCCCAAAACTGATCCTTGCGGTACGCCACTTTTAACGTCGAGCCAGCTAGATGATGCCCCGTTAATTACGACCCTCTGTTTCCGCTCTGAGAGCCAATCTTTAATCCAGTTGTGGATATTATCAGAAATGCTGTGCATTTTTAATTTGTCGAGCAATCGTTTATGGGGGACTTTATCGAATGCCTTCTGAAAATCTAGATAGATTATATCAACAGATCTACATTCCTCGTATTTGTTAAAGACGTCATGAAAAAAGTCAAGGAGATTAGTTAGACATGAGCGTTTGCTTCGGAAGCCATGTTGTGAATCTTTCATAATCTTATTTTCTTCTAAAAAATTTACTACGCTGTCACGGATAATTGTCTCTAGCAGTTTGCACACAATCGAAGTTAGGCTAATCGGTCTGTAGTTGCCTGGTTGTGATTTGTCCCCTTTCTTGAATATTGGTGTTACGTTAGCACATTTCCAATCTGATGGGACTTTACCGAGTGCTAATGATCTGTTGAAGAGGATGCACAAGGGTTTACCGATTTGATTTTTGACTTCTTGCAGAATTCTAGGTGAAATTTTGTCAGGTCCCGGGGCTTTGTTCATTTTGAGCTTATCAATCACTTGTACGACATCCCTTTCTGTAATTATGAGTTGATTTAAAACGTTTTGGAACATTTTATGTTCTGGTGGCTGATACACTGAGCAATCTTCGTCTGTGAAGACGGATGCAAAAAATTATTAAGGATTGAGGCCATCTCATTTTCATCATCCGTATGTTTTCCTTCATCGTCATTTAATGGTCCAATGCCGCAGGTGAGCGTTTTCTTCTTATTCGCATAACTATAGAATTCTTTAGGGTTCGACTTGCTTGCCTCAGCAATATACTCTTCAAGATCTTTCTTACTACGCTTTATCAGTGTTTTTGTTTCGCGGCGAATTCTGTCTAGTATTAGTTTATCGTCTTGGCTTTTAGTTGATAAATACTTTTTGTACGCATTCTTTTTACGAGAGAGGTTGTTACTAATTTCCCTATTCCACCACTTTGGTTTATTTGTTGCCGGGCGTCTCTCACGATAGGGAACACAGAGATTTACAGCATTGTTTAGGTCCTTGATGAAGTTTTCCCACGCTTTATCAATATCAGTCTCGTTCGGAGTTGTACTCCAGTCTAAGTTTTCTAGTGATGATCGAAGTCTATTGAAATTAGCTCTACGGAAGTCGGGTACTTTTTCTTTGCTGGTCTTAGATAAATTGGCTTCCATTTTAATTTTGAATGTGATGGTACGATGATCACTAGTGCTGAATAATGGGCCTATATTTACTTCGTTTACAAGATTTTCTGTTTAGAGAATATTAGGTCAAGGATGTTATCTCCTCGGGTAGGGCTGTTTACGCCTTGGTGGAGGCCACTTTCCAGTAAGTTACTATACAAGTCTCGTCCTGTATGCGAACTCAAATCTTCACCCCATCTCTTCACCGGTAAGTTAAAGTCTCCCATGATGACTGTCTCGCAGCGTTGGTTAGTTTCTATGATTAGATCGAATAATTTTTCGTCATTTACTAGTAGCTGACCCGGTGGTCTATAAACAAGTCCAATTATTACTTTAGATTTACTGCAATTGGTTCTTATTTCAACAAACAATATATCAACACTTGTTACTGTTTCTGTTTTTAACAGTGATGGTTGGAGGGAGTTATGGACATACAAGATTACTCCACCACCTATTCTATTTTCTCTTTCGCAGCTGAAAATTGTGTAGCCTGACAAACAGTATTCCGCTATAAAGTCTCGACTTGATGTGTCCAACCATGTCTCTGTTACTCCTATCACGTGATAGTTGCCTGTCGCTCCGAGAATCTCTAGGTCTTCGAACTTGTTTCGTATGCTGCGAGCATTAACGTAACATAGATTGATATCTGCCACTTTTCTGTTTTGCTCTGTTACGTGGATGTTGATGGGGGCTCCGCTGATGAGTTTTTTCTTCTAATGTCGGTCAGGTTGTTGTTGAGCAGCCTACCTAACCTTGCTGCTCCGGCTATATTCAAGTGGAGACCGTCGTCCTCAAAAAGAGTTTTATCGAAGTAGAAGTTGTCCCAGAAGTTGACAAAGTGTACTTTTTCCTTTTCACAGAGGGATTTTACTCTGTTGTTCGCACTGAATGCTTTGTCGTAGAATCTGTCTATGTCGAAATATTTTCCCCTTCTCTGGAATCTGGGAAGGATCCCTGAGATGACAAGGTTTTTCCCGGGAACCTTTTCTTTATATTTCCTGATTGTACTCCGGTACTTTTCGATGAGGTCTTCCGATCGAGTTGATTCGACGTCATTCGTACCGGCGTGGATTATGAATACCGTGTTAGCGTCCGCTTCTTTTGTGACTTCGTCACAGGACTCGGCGATGTCATCGAGTCCGGCGCCTCTATACATATAGCACCTTCTGCGGCCATTTGAAGAGCGGCCACAGAACTCTTCGGATTGGTGCCTCACTATGGAGTCTCCTACTAAACGAGTCTCAAACTCATCCTCCTTGGCTAGTTCTAAAACTTTAAATCAGTTGGAGGTGGTGGGTCCTGATGATATCTGTGCCCTCCGGCGGGGTTTGGCACCTCTCTTGACCATTTGCCATCCTCCATCCTGCAGTGCAAGCTGGGGACTATCCCGTGAAGCAGGAATGTCATTTTTGGGGACTGTACTTTCACGCGAGTGAAGGAGGAGGAGGAGGAGGAGGAGGAGGAGGAGGAGGAGGAGGGGGGGGAGGAGGAGGAGGAAGAAGAATTGTAAATTGTAATAGGGGGAAAAGGAGGAGAAGGAGGAGGAGGAGAAGGAGGAGGAGGAGGAGGAGGAGGAATTGTAGGAGGGGGAAAATGAGGAGGGGAGAAAAAGAGGAGGTAAAAGAACATGGACAGTCGGAGAAAAATAACCAGGAGAGGGAATTGGAAAAAAGGAAGAGGGAAAACAGGAAGAAAAAGGGGAGATGAAGGGAAAGGGAAGAGATGGAGGAGGAAGAAGAGGAAAAGGAGGAAAAGGAGGAAGAAGAGGAGAAAAGGAACAAAAGAAGAAGGAGGAGGACGAAGAGGAGGAAAGGGAGCAAAACAAGAAGGTGGAGGAGGAGAAAGAAGAAGAGGAGGAAAGGGAGCAAAAGAAGGAGAAGATGGAGGAGGAGGAGAAGAAGAAGGAAGAAACGAAGAAGGCGGTGGCGGAAGGGAGGATGAGGAGGCAAACAGTGAAGGTAATAGAGACACACACATATATATATATATGAAGGTGTGTGTATGTATATTGTACGGAACTTTTATGTGACTATAACCTTCCCTAGTTTTCTTATTTCTGTATAAATATTGTGTTCTATGTCTCTTTCTTGTACTCTGAGGATGTCGTAATAGACGAAAACGTTTAGTATTCAGACTTTATTTTCCCTGTGGTTTCTGCAATATTATTTAGTCACGTGTTATTGTGATTATTTTTGCATATATATATATATATATATATATATATATATATATATATATATATATATATATATATATATATATATATATTCTCTTGTTGACAGACGAGATTGAATAATATTGCTGTTTCTGCAATGTTTATCTTTTTGTTAAGAACTTCAATTTCTCTTGCTAATTTACGGTGTTGGACTGATAGTTTGCTGAGTAGCTGTCCGTATGAGGTTGCAACGTTTCGGTCTTCTCTGGAGACCATCTTCAGTCTAATTGTTTGGGTGTGTATGTGTGCGGTGTTTATATACTATTTTATTTCTGATTGTTTGGATGGTGTCGTGTGAAGCGATCATCCTGATTGGCTGCTACGTAGTCATCAGGGATCACTAGGAGAGGTGAGGTCAGGTCCGCTTGTGGGATGGGAGAATCTGGAGGTCTATACTGTGTATGTTCATGGTTGGTTTTAATTCTGCTATATAAATTGCTTCAATAAATGCAGCCAATCAGGATGATCGCTTCACACGACACCATCCAAACAATCAAAAATGAAATAGTATATAAACATCGCACACATACACACCCAAACAATTAGACTGAAGATGGTCTCCAGAGAAGACCGAAACGTTGCAACCTCATACGGACAGCTACTCAGCAAACTATCAGTCCAACACCGTAAATTAGCAAGAGAAATTGAAGTTCTTAACAAAAAGATAAACAATGCAGAAACAGCAATATTATTTAATCCCAGCTTGGACTGTCCCCTTCGAAACGATACACGAGCTTATACACTTCGGGGGAGCCCATGTGAAGTAAAGCCTTCGTGGACTTTGGCAAGACCTATGACTGGGTCTTCGGGTTCGATCCCGCCGGCGACGTCGCCGAAGTACGTCTCTTCTTCTTCTCAGAGAAAGAAGACAAAAGAGAAAGAGAAGGGAGGTCATGTAGATAACGAGAAGGAGAGAAACAAGGAGGAAGACCAAGGGAAAAGATAGGAGGAGGAACTATAAGAAGGGGAAAAGGGGGAGGAGGAGGTGGAAGGGGATAGGAGGAGGAGGAGGAGGGAGAGGAGGAGGAAGAAGAAGAATTGTAAATTGTAATAGGGGGAAAAGGAGGAGGAGGAGGAGGAGGAGAAATTGTAAGAGGGGGAAAATGAGGAGGGGAGAAGAGGAGGAGGTAAAAGAAGATGGACAGTCGGAGAAAGATAACCAGGAGAGGGAATTGGAAAAAAGGAACAGGGAAATCAGGAGGAAAAAGGGGAGATGAAGGGAAAGGGAAGAGATGGAGGAGGAAGAAGAGGAAAAGGAGGAAGAAGAGGAGAAAAGGAACAAAAGAAGAAGGAGGAGGAGAAGAAGAAAGAAGAGGAGGACGAAGAGGAGGAAAGGGAGAAAAGAAGAAGGTGGAGGAGAAGGAGGAGAAAGAAGAAGAGGAGGAAAAGGAGCAAAAGAAGGAGAAGAAGAAGGAAGAAACGAAGAAGGCGGTGGCGGAAGGATGAGGAGGCAGACAGCGAAGGTAATAGAGACACACACATATATATATATGAATGTGTGTGTATGTATATTGTACGGAACTTTTATGTGACTATAACTTTCCCTAGTTTTCTTATTTCTGTATAAATATTGTGTTCTATGTCTCTTTCTTGTACTCTGAGGATGTCGTAATAGACGAAAACGTTTAGTATTCCGACTTTATTTTCAATGTGGTTTCTGCAGTATTATTTAGTCATGTGTTATTGTGATTATTTTTGCATACACACACACACACACACACACACACACACACACACACACACACACATATATATATATATATATATATATATATATATACATATATACATATATATATGTATACATACATATATACATATATATATATATACATATATATATACCAAAGGCTTTTTTCCCTCTTACACGGGAGATAGCCAAAAGAAAAAGGCATAGAAACCAGTCCCACCCATTCCATCCACTACAAACTACACTCCCCCCTACCCTCTTCCCTCCCTCTTATCTCGGCAACTCCTGGATGACGGGTCATCCCTGTATCTTGTCCACTTGTGTGTGATAGTAATAATACCAATGACAACAACAACAACAACAACAATAACAATACTCATAATGATAATAATAATAATAATAATAATAATAATAATAATAATAATAATAATAATAATAATAATAATAATAATAATAATAATAATAATAATTATAATAATAATAATTCATACATATATAATGATACTTATACTACTACTACTATTCTACTGTCATTCTTTGTTACACTATCAATCTGTGTCGCGAGGAAGCTTGTGCCCAGGAGTGGTCTTGCCCCGCGGAAGAGAAAGGAAGTTGGGGGATAAGACGCCACCGAAGAACGTCCCTTCGATGAATGGCTTGGCAAGCCATGCAGTGACTGGCGCTCCCCCGAACTCTTGCGGACAAAGACTCAAAGTCCTTTCAAGACCACGCCATGGCCCGGGCACCCGACAAGTCTTTGTCAAGACCTTTATGGATATTGAAGAACTTACGGGCTTTTTTAAACGGGCTAAGAAAAAGGGCCAAAAGGTCATTGAAGAGACCATACGGTCCTCCAGGAGAAAATCATGGGCTTTTTCCAACAGGCTTCCGACGTACGAGCCAAAGTTGATGTCAAAAGGTCATTACAAAGACCTTATAGGCTCTGAAGATTCATTATGGGCTTTTTTGAATGGGCTTAGTAAATGGACAGACTCGGTGCGAAAAAAGACATTGAAGTCTTGATGTGCAAGTTCTTTGGGCTTTATGATTGGGCTTCATAATAAGATGATATAATTGGGCAAACCACAAAGAAAACGATCACGAAAAACGATCTTTTGTTCTTTGGAAAGGAATTTCGGGCTTTTCGAATAAGCCTCGCGAGGCTGGAGCATTTTCACTTGGGCTAAAAGAAGCTTTTAGTTGCAGGCCAGCAGGAGCCATAAGACAACAAATCGACACAAGTTACTTGGGCGTCGTTGGGCAAGCCCTCAGCTGAATAAAATCCTTTGGTTTTATATTAGACCAAATTCCTACATTGTTATTAGTTCAGTGACATTGGCAGTATTCTTTATCATGTTATTTTGTCTAAAGGTACACTTACACTAGTCAACGGAATGGTTGGATTCCAAAGATTCAATTGGACTTCGTCCAAGGTCGGAGCGTAACTTCACACTCCAACCTTGAACGAAATTCAATGTAATCTGTTGGGATCCTACCATTCCGTTGACTAGCGTAACCGTATCTAAAAGTAAGCTTTGTATCTGTATATAATCATCTTGCATGAGCAAAAAAAAAAAGGTGACTCCGTGATTTGCCGCTTCAGAATTGAGGCTTGCGGTTGAGGGCGAATGATGCTGCAACTTTCCCTACCAATTCCTGTGGTTCTCAATTCTAATTTCGTTCTGGTTTCTAACGCCAGATTATTTCTATTGACCTCAAAGAAATTGATCTAGGAGCAAACGAGTCAATTTTCTCTTGTCAGATTACATTAAAATAATATATATATATATATATATATATATATATATATATATATATATATATATATATATATATATATATATATATATTGAAGGTGAAAGAAGTTGACGAGGAGAAATGGGAGAATTTTACTCCTTAACGTTTCGACCCGCAGGGTCTTCATCACAAAGGTAACAACTCAAACGTAACCGGATATTTTATACACGGACGGGTCATCTTATGGGACGCTTCGGAGAGCTTGTTATTTTATCTGCGTATTCTTTTATTATTAATAAGCTTGTGGCTTTTGCTAAACATATAAATCCTTCTCTATGGTTAATGTTATTAGTGTTGATATATGCTGCCTCAATTGTCTTCCTTAGTTTCTTGGATGATCCTTTATTTAATACGGTTGTGTTGTTCCAGTCTGGAAGGTGACCATGTTTATCCACATGTATTACTATGGAGTTAGGTGTCCTATGGGCTTGTACGTCATTTTTATGTTCATTTATCCTTTTATTAAGTCCGCGACCAGATTCACCAAAATATGAAGAGGGACAGCCTTTACACGGGATTTTATAAACAACGCTGTTTTCGTTAGTGGGATTATTGTCGCTACGTGTTACCAAATGTCCTACTTTGCTACCTGACGTCCTGGCTATTTTGATGCCCGCTTTTAGGAGAAAAGTGTCTAGGTATGAATTAACATTAAAGTTTGGTACTGTGATATATCTGGTTTCATTATTACATTTATTATCATTCTTATTTTTATTTTCATCTTTACTTTTGTTAATTATTTCTTTGGCTTTCTTTTTCAACCTATATAAGAGACCTTTTTTAAATTTGAGTTTGATGAAAGTCTCAGTAATATGTTGTAATTCAGGATCTAGCAATTCTTTACTGCATATACGAAATGCTCTGAGGAAGAAACCCATTATAATACCTGTTTTAGTTCTGTCATCATGTCCTGAGTAGAAGTGTATATAGTCTTCTTTATTGGTGGGTTTCCGGTATACTGAAAATTTCACATTTTTATCTATTCTATGGATAATTGTGTCTAAGAAAGGTAATTTTCCGTTATTTTCAATTTCTGCAGTAAATTGTATATTTTCATTTACACTGTTTAATCTCCTGACTTTGTTATTAATGTCTGTATCCTTAGGTACAATTACGAGTATGTCATCAACATACCGACAATAATCCCACTAACGAAAACAGCGTTGTTTATAAAATCCCGTGTAAAAGCTGTCCCTCTTCATATTTTGGTGAATCTGGTCGCGGACTTAATAAAAGGATAAATGAACATAAAAATGACGTAAAATCCATAGGACATCTAACTCCATAGTAATACATGTAGATAAACATGGTCACCTTCCAGACTGGAACAACACAACCGTATTAAATAAAGGATCATCCAAGAAACTAAGGAAGACAATTGAGGCAGCATATATCAACACTAATAACAACATTAACCATAGAGAAGGATTTATATGTTTAGCAAAAGCCACAAGCTTATTAATAATAAAAGAATACGCAGATAAAATAACAAGCTCTCCGAAGCGTCCCATAAGATGACCCGTCCGTGTATAAAATATCCGGTTACGTTTGAGTTGTTACCTTTGTGATCAAGACCCTGCGGGTCGAAACGTTATGGCGTAAAATTCTCCCATTTCTCCTCGTCAACTTCTTTCACCTTCAATTTTATTTGTAATAATATAGTCAACACACACACACACACACACACACATATATATATATATATATATATATATATATATATATATATATAATATATACATATATGGAGAAAAAACAATAGGAAAATAACAGAAAGGAGACCGAGCGCTTTCGTCTATCCTATATACGAAAGCGCTCGGTCACGCGCTCAAGTGATTTCTGCATATATATACACACATATATATATGTATATGTATATATATATATATATATATATATATATATTTAATTTTATTCTAACCTTATTAATTTATTCATCTATTTATTTATTTCTATTTTCTAGATGTGCGATAACAACGGGTGCTCAATGTGTTTTCTCAAGTTCCCCCATACTTATACACTGCTGTTCATTAACCTCAGAAGACTGAATTTGACTCAAATTAGTCGTGTTGCATCCAATAACTCTTACCAGGTTTACGCCTGTGGATCACACTGCGAGACTCTGGTCCACTGGGGGAGTTCATTATGGTTCACGCGTTGTGACCCACCAGTGATCAACCTCACCATTGATCAACCTCACCTCTCGAATATACTGTGCCAGTCTTGGTCTCACTAGCACAGCTACCCCGTGCCTTCTCCCTCTCTCTTCTCTTCCACACTACAACAAGGTATACCATCCCCCAAGATCTCTTCCTCCATCTTTTCCCCAGCGTCTTGTCTCTGCCATCCCTATAAACTCCATCTTTCCTTCCTTCATCATCTCCAAGATTTCTTCTTCCTTGTCTCTGTATGTTGCGATGTTGATCATTGAAAGTCTTAGTTTGTGGAGCGTCTTGTGACAATTTCCTTTACGTTTCCGACTTCGTTTACCAAAGTGCCGTCTGGATTCCGAGGTTGGTGGTCGTCGTGGTGTTTCACGAACAAAAGAATTTTGACACCGCCGGCTAGCTAGCTGGGTCTGTCGAGGCAACCCTCTTCCTTAATCATACCTATATATATATATATTGCAGAAACCATTGTAGGATGCATCTATAGGATTCCTTGTAAACACTGTAGCTCCTGTTACATTGGCCAAACTGGTAAAGAATTAAATGTTAGGATGAATCAACACAGATATAGTATAAGGATGGGCCAAATGTCTTGTGGGGTTTTTGTCCATGTAAGGGACACTAACCACAATATTGACTGGGACAATGTTAGCAAAATTGTTGTTTGTAATTCTGTTTTAGAAAGGAACATCATTGAATCCAGTTTTATAAAAAACAATTTTGATAACAATATCAATTTGAGTTTAGGTTTATCTAAACTGGATAATTTCATAAATGATAGGATAGTAAAGCAGTATCATGGCTCCTAATTGTGCCAGATGTCCTGTGGACGTTTCGGCCACATGGTTTTGCTCCATTGTATTTCCTGTTTTATTGTTTTATTATGACTATCATTAGTTCCATTTGTATATGAATGTGTGTGTATGTATATTGTACGGAACTTTTATGTGACAATAATCTTCCCTAGTTTTCTTATTTCTGTATAAATATTGTGTTCTATGTCTCTTTCTTGTACTATGAGGATGTCGTAATAGACGAAAACGTTTAGTATTCCGACTTTATTTTCCCTGTGGTTTCTGCAATATTATTTAGTCACGTGTTATTGTGATTATTTTTGCACACACACACACACACACACACACATATATATATAAATATATATATATATATATATGTACACGCACACACACACACACACACACACACATATATATATATATATATATATATATACATATATATATATATATATATATATATATATATATATATATATATATATATACATATATACCAAAGGCTTTTTCCCTCTTACACGGGAGATAGCCAAAAGACAAAGGCATAGAAACCACTCCCACCCATTATTCCATCCACTACATACTCCACTCCCCCCTACCCTCTTCCCTCCCTCTTATCTCGGCACCTCCTGGATGACGGGTCATCCCTGTATCTTGTCCACTTGTGTGTGATAGTAATAATACCAATGACAACAACAACAACAACAACAACAACAAATCCAACAACAACAACAATAATAATAATAATTATGATAATAATAATAATAATAATAATAATAATAATAATAATAATAATAATAATAATAATAATAATAATAATAATAATAATAATAATAATAATAACAATAATAATAATAATAATGATAATAATTCATACATATATAATGATACTTATACTACTACTAGTATTCTACTGTCATTTTTTGTTACACTATCAATCTGTGTCGTGAGGAAGCTTGTACTCAGGAGTGGTCTTGCCCCGCGGAAGAGGAAGGAAGTTGGGGGATAAGACGCCACCGAAGAACGTCCCTTCGATGAATGGCTTGGCAAGCCATGCAGTGACTGGCGCTCCCCCGAACTCTTGCGGACAAAGACTCAAAGTCCCTTCAACACGACGCCATGGCCCGGGCACCCGACAAGTCTTTGTCAAGACCTTTATGGACATTGAAGAACTTACGGGCTTTTTCAAACGGGCTAAGAAAAAGGGCCAAAAGGTCATTGAAGAGACCATACGGTCCTCCAGGAGAAAATCATGGGCTTTTTCCAACAGGCTTCCGACGTACGAGCCAAAGTTGATGTCAAAAGGTCATTACAAAGACCTTATAGGCTCTGAAGATTCATTATGGGCTTTTTTGAATGGGATTAGAAATGGACAGACTTGGTGCGAAAAAAGACATTGAAGTCTTGATATGCAAGTTTTTTGGGCTTTATGATTGGGCTTCATAATAAGATGATATAATTGGGCAAACCACAAGGAAAACGATCACGAAAAACGATCTTTTGTTCTTTGGAAAGAAATTTCGGACTTTTCGAATAAGCCTCGCGAGGCTGGAGCATTTTCACTTGGGCTAAAAGAAGCTTTTAGTTACAGGCCAGCAGGAGCCATAAGACAACAAATCGACACAAGTTACTTGGGCGTCGTTGGGCTAGCCCTCAGCTGAATAAAATCCTTTGGTTTTATATTAGACAAAATTCCTACATTGTTATTAGTTCAGTGACATTGGCAGTATTCTTTATCAGGTGAAATACTCAGCGTGTATTTCACCTTAGTACCAAAGTCTGATGGAACTATGCGCCCAGTTATTGATTACAGGGAATTGAATAAGCACACCATTCGTGATAGGTTACCATTACCCATTATCGGTGACATTTTGAGAAGTTTGGGAACTGAGAATAGATATTTTAGTACTATAGATATCAAATCAGCTTTTTGGCAAATAGAATTGCATGAAGATTCAAGAGAGTTTACAGCATTTTCTACTACAACAGGACATTATGAGTTCAAGAGAATGCCATTTGGGTTATGTAATAGTCCATTAACTTACATGAGATTAATGAATACTATTCTAGATGGATTGTTAGGAAACACTGCCAGTGTATTTCTAGATGACATTTTAATAGTTTCTCAGACTGCCGTGGAGCACTTTAAGAAATTGGATTTGATATTCTCAAGACTAGGAGAAGCAGGGTTAAAAGTAAAACTTGAAAAATGTAAGTTCTTGCAAGACAGTGTCATTTACTTAGGACATAAGATAGACAGACACGGACTTAGTACAGTAAATTCAAAGGTTGACGCTGTCAAGAATTTTCCAGTTCCGACCAATGTAGACAAGGTTAGGAGCTTTTTGGGATTAACAAGATATTATAGAAAATTCATTCAAAGTTATGCTGACATTGCTAATCCACTAAGTTCATTGTTAAGAAAGGACTCAAAGTTCATATGGGGACCTGCACAACAGCAAGCTTTTGACAAGTTGAAAGAGAAACTCACGAGTTCACCTATTCTAATTTTTCCTTCTCCCTGTAGCCCCACGGGGCATATATCCTAAAAAGAAAAGTGAAGGCATAAGGGGTGCCGGAGGGCCTCGGACCAGCACCCTAAGGTTTGGGTCTTTTAATGTGCGTGGATGTGGTACAGATGAGAGTAAAAGGGAAGAGATAGGTAGTATGTTTGTGAGAAGAAAGGTGGATGTGTTGGCTTTGAGTGAAACTAAGTTGAAAGGGAAGGGTGAGTGTAAGTTTGGGAGTGTAAGTGGGAGGTTATCAGGAGTGAAGAGAGGGCGAGGGAGGGAAGGGGTGGCTATTCTAGTAAGTGAGGAGATAGGTAAACAGGTAGTGGAGTGGAAGGAGGTTTCCTCAAGGATAATGTGGATGAAGGTGAAACTGGGAAAGGAGATGTGGGTCTTTGTAAGTGCATATGGGCCTGGCAGTGAGAAGAGCGTGGAAGAAAGGGAGGCCTTTTGGATAAATTTAAATGAGTGCATAGAGGGTTTAGGAAGAAATGTCAATGTAATAGTACTGGGAGACCTTACTGCTAGGGTGGGATATGGTCCAATCGATGGAGTGGTTGGGAAGTGTGGAGTTCCAGGAAAGAATCGTAGTGGAGAGTTGATGGTGGAAATGTGTCTAGAAAGAGAGTTGATGATAGCAAATACAGTGTTTCGGAAGAAAGTCAAGCATAAATACACATGGGAGAGGGTGGTGGAGGGAAGGGTGGTAGATAGAGCGCTAATGGATTATGTAGTGGTAAATAGGATTATGATAGGAAGAGTTAAGGATGTACATGTGCTAAGGGGAGAGGGTGGGGGAATATCAGATCATTTTTTGGTGGAAGGTAAGCTGAGAGTGGAGGATAGATGGAGAAAGAGGAAAGGGACAAAAGGTAGGGAGGTTCTTAGAGTGAACTCCTTGAATGAAAAGGAAAAGGAGAAGGAGTACGAAAAGAAGCTGAAGGAGGAGTGGGAGGGAGTAAAGGATGGAGCAGAGATGGGGGTGGAGGAGGAATGGGGATGGTTCAAGGAGGGAGTCTTAAAGTGTGCAAGGATGGTGTGTGGAACAAGAAGGACAGGGGGAAATAGAAGAAAGGGTAGTGAATGGTGGGATGAGGAAACAAAGAAGGTTGTAGAAGAGAAGAAGCGAGCATTCACAGATTGGTTACAAAAGAGGACGGGGGAGTCATATGAGACGTACAAAGAAAAGAAAAGAGAAGTAAAGCAAAAGGTAAAGGAGGCAAAGAGGAGAGCAGATGTGAAATGGGGTAGGAGTATGACAGAAAATTTTGAAAGTAATAAAAAGATGTTTTGGAAAGAAATTAAGAGAGGAAGAGGAGGCGAATCAAGTAGGGAAGAAAAGGTAAAAGGTGCAGATGGAGAGATGATAATGGAAGAGATGGCAGTAAGGGGAAGATGGGCAGAATATTTTAGGGAGTTGCTAAATGTCAAGGAGGATAGGGAAGGAAAGATAGCTGCAGTGGGAAATGCAAAGAAAATGAGAGTGATGAGTGAGGAGAATGGAGGAGAAATAAGGAAGGATGAGGTGAAGGCAGTTGTAAAGATAATGAAAGCAGGTAAGGCACCTGGTCTGGATGGATGCCATGCAGAATGTCTGAAAAAGGGAGGTTCAGTGATGGTGGACTGGTTGGTGAGGTTATTGAATGTTTGCTGGAGAGAGGGTAGAGTACCGGAGGACTGGAGAAGTGCCTGTATAGTTCCTCTTTACAAGGGAAAAGGGGACAAGTGTGAATGTAGTAGTTTCAGAGGGATTAGCCTGTTAAGTGTAGTAGGGAAGGCTTATGGGAGGATCTTAATTGAGAGGATTAGGAGAGGAACAGAAGGAGTAATTGGTGAGGAACAGTGTGGATTTAGGACAGGTAGAGGTTGTGTAGATCAGATCTTTGTGGTAAGACAGATATGTGAGAAAGCTATAGGAAAGGGGAAGGATGTTTTTTGGGCTTTTATGGATCTGGAAAAGGCTTATGATAGGGTAGACAGAAAGGCACTGTGGGAGGTTATGCAGATTTATGGGATAGGAGGAAAGCTTTTGGGAGCTGTCAAGAGTTTTTATGAGAGTAGTAGAGCTTGTGTCAGGATTAGAAATGGAGAAAGTGAGTGGTTTGAAGTAAAGGTGGGACTTCGTCAAGGATGCGTTATGTCGCCCTGGCTGTTCAACTTATACATGGATGGGGTGGTGTGAGAGGTGAATGCTTGGGTAGTGGGTCAGGGATTGGAGATGGTTAAAGAAAATGGAGAAAAGTGGGAGGTGAGCCAGCTGTTGTTTGCGGACGACACTGCGCTTGTGGCAGGGTCGGAGGAGGGATTGAGGAAGCTGGTGGCAGAGTTTGGGAGAGTATGTGATAGAAGAAAGCTAAAGATAAATGTGGGTAAAAGTAAGGTGATGAGATGTACAAGGGGTGAAAGTGGCAGTAGACTGGAAGTGAACATTAAGGGAGAGCGACTGGAGGAAGTGGATAGTTTTAGATACTTGGGTGCAAGTGTAGCAGGAAAAGGTGGAGTGAAGGTGGAGGTAGAATGTAGATTGAGAGAAGCGAGTAAATGCCTTGGTGGATTAAAGAGTGTAATGAGGAATAGACATTTAGGAATGGATGCGAAGAGGAGACTGTATGAAGGAGTGATTGTGCCAACAGCACTGTATGGGGCAGAAACGTGGAACATAAGAGTAAGAGAGAAGGAGTTTGAATGTGTTTGAGATGAGGTGTCTGAGAAGTATGGTGGGGGTTACTAGGCTGGATAGAGTGAGAAATGAGGAGGTGAGGAGGAGAACAGGGGTGAAAAAGGAGCTGGGAGATAGGGTTGATGAAAGAATATTAGGATGGTTTGGACACATGGAATGAATGAGTGAAGAAAGACTAGTAAAAGAGGTATGGAAGGCAGATGTGGAGGGAGTGAACATGAGGGGACGTCCTAGGATGAGGTGGATGGATGGGGTGAAGGGGGCTTTGGGGAAGAGGGGAATGACTGTTGAGGAAGGAAGGGAGAGGACGGAAGACAGAGGTGAGTGGAGAATGGTTGTATATGGATGATGTTGTGATTGCATGAGGAGAAATGGGCAGGGGGGTGGGTGGTGGGGTAGTATGTGTGAGTAAATTTTGACGCAGCCCGAAGGGATTTCTCCCCGTCCTCTCCTTATATGCAAGGGGGGACGGAGAGGGGGGGTCGCCGATTAAATGAAGCGGCCTTGCTGTGGATGTGCTGTGTCTTGCGACACTGCTTCTGACCCAGGGCGGTGGGCAAGGTGCAGGGATGACCCGTCATCCAGGAGGTGCTCAGATGAGAAGGAGGGTGGGAGGGGTGTGGAGTGTATTAGGGATGAAATGGGTGGGAGTGTTTTTATGCCTTTCCCTTTTTGGATACCTCCCTTGAAAGGGGGAAAGAGCCTTGGTATATGTATGTATATATATATATATATATATATATATATATATATATATATATATATATATATATATATATTTATATGCAGAAAAACAATAGGAACATAACAGAAAGGAGAACGAGCGCTTTCGTCTATCCTATATACGAAAGCGCTCGGTCACGCGCTCAAGTGATTTCTGCATAAATATATATATATATATATATATATATATATATATATATATATATATATATATATATATATATATATATATATATATACATCATTTTATTCTAATCTTATTAATTTATTCATTTATTTATTTATTTCTATTTTCTGCTTGTGCGATAACAACGGGTGCTCAATGTGTTCTCTCAGGTTCCCCCATACTTATACACTGCTGTTCATTAACCTCAGGAGACTGAATTTAACTCAAATAGTCGTGTTGCATCCAATAACTCTTACCAGGTTTACGCCTGTGGATCACACTGGGAGACTCTGGTCCACTGGGGGAGTTTATTATGGTCCACGCTTTGTGACCCACCAGTGATCAACCTCACCATTGATCAACCTCACCTCTCGAATATACTGTGGCAGTCTTGGTCTCACTAGCATAACTACCCCGTGCCTTCTCCCTCTCTCTTCTCTTCCACACTACAACAAGGTATACCATCCCCCAAGATCTCTTCCTCCATCTTTTCCCCAGCGTCTTGTCTCTGCCATCCCTATGAACTCCATCTTTCCTTCCTTCATCATCTCCAAGATTTCTTCTTCCTTGTCTCTATATGTTGCGATGTTGATCATTGAAAGTCTTAGTTTGTGGAGCGTCTTGTGACAATTTCCTTTACGCTTCCGACTTCGTTTACCAAAGTGCCGTCTGGATTCCGAGGCTGGTGGTCGTCGTGGAGTTTCACGAACAAAAGAATTTTGACACCGCCGGCTAGCTAGCTGGATTCTGGATTCTGGATTCCAAGGAAAGACCACCTCGCTTGCGCGGGATCGGGTTTTGTGGGAGGGGAAGAATGTCTGCAGGAAAATGAAAAGATAGTAGCGTATAAAAGAGGGCTATTGCCACCGGGCGATTTGCGAGCGATTAGGGGCT
>NW_027467759.1:565000-577500 GCF_046742065.1 Oratosquilla oratoria | reverse complement strand
ATGTTATTTTGTCTAAAGGCACAGTTACACTTACATCACTGGGAAGATTCTTGCCAGAATCCTTCACAACCGCCTCCTCACTCTGTCAGAGGACATCCTTCCTGAAAGCCAATGCGGATTCAGACCTAATAGAGGGACCATTGATATGATCTTTTGTGCAAGACAGTCCCAGGAAAAGTGCAGAGAACATCAACAGCCCCTGGGAAGGATTTTCTACGATCTTGAAAAGGCCTTTGACAGCATCCCCAGGTCAGCCATGTGGCAAGTCCTTGAACGTTTTGGCTGTCCTGAAAAATTTACAACACCTATCCGATCCCTACATGATGGAATGCTAGGCCGTGTCCAACACCAGACCGGCCTCTCGGAACCTTTTCCCATTACAGGGGGCCTTAAACAAGGGTGTGTGCTTGCCCCAACACTTTTCTCCATCTATCTGGCGGCAATGCTCCATGAGATACCAGAGAACAACCCCGGAATCGAGCTCCGATATAGAATGGATGGCGGACTATTCAACACCGCCCGCCTTAGATCCAGAAATAGAACATACCCCATGCAAATGTCAGAGCTACAATATGCTGACGACAACTGTACCATAGCCCATACCCTTGAGGACCTGCAGGCCTCTGCGGACAACTTCTCTAGAGCATACTCGCAGTTCGGACTAAACATTAACATTGCAAAGACCAAAGTCCTTCTCCAACCTCGTCCTGGACATCATACACCACCTGAGGACAAGATAACTATCAGTGGTCTGGAGCTAGAGAATGTTGACTATTTCACATACCTTGGCAGTATCTTAGATGTAAACTCTACTGCAGAAAGAGAGGTCAACAATAGAATCAGAGCTGCACATGCAGCATATGGAAAACTACACAGCAGAGTATTCAGCAACCCAGGACTGACACAAAACACAAAACTCATGGTCTATCAGGCTGTTGTAATTTCCACCTTGCTCTACGCTTGTGAGACCTGGGTACTTTACCGGAAGTACACAGTGGAACTGGAAAGATTCCACCAATCTAAACTCCGTCAGATCCTGCGGATAAAGTGGCAAGACAGGGTCACAAACAACGAGGTCCTCCTCCGCGCAAGGACGGAAAGCATAGAGGCCACTATAACACGTCACCGACTAAGATGGGCTGGTCATCTTGCCCGGATGCATGACAATCGCTTGCCAAAACAAGTACTGTTCTCAGAGCTTGACTCGGGGAACAGACCTCGCGGCGCACCAAAACGCCGGTTTAAAGACCAGCTCAAACATACACTGAAGGCGGTTGACATCGATCCTACCAACTGGGAAACAAAGGCCGCTAATAGAGAGAGCTGGAGAAGAACCATCCACGAAAAAACAGAGATCTTTGAGAACAACAGAAGACAGCAAATAGAGGTAAAAAGAAATATAAGGAAGGCAAGAGCAGAGAATCCCCAGAACCCCCCGACCATTCCCTGCGGTGGCTGCGGCCGCCTCTTCCGAGCCCAGATAGGGCTCATCTCACATAGAAGGAAATGTCAGTGAACTGCGTATACTCGGACACGAGTGCTGCCAACGACGACGACGACGACGATACACACACACACACACACACACACACATATATATATATATATATACATATATACATATATATATATATACATACATACATACATACATATATATATATATATATATATATACATATATATATATATATATACCAAAGGCTTTTTCCCTCTTACACGGGAGATAGCCAAAAGACAAAAGGCATAGAAACCACTCCCACCCATTCCATCCACTACATACTCCACTCCCCCCTACCCTCTTCCCTCCCTCTTATCTCGGCACCTCCTGGATGACGGGTCATCCCTGTATCTTGTCCACTTGTGTGTGATAGTAATAATACCAATGACAACAACAACAATAAATACAATAATAATAATAATAATAATAATAATAATAATAACAATAATAATAATTATAATAACAATAATAATAATAATGAAAATAATAATAATAATAATAATAATAATAATAATAATAATAATAATAAAAATAATAATAATAATGATAACAATAATAATAATAATAATGATAATAATTCATACATATATAATGATACTTATACTACTACTACTATTCTCCTCTCATTCTTTGTTACACTATCAATCTGTGTCGTGAGGAAGCTTGTGCCCAGGAGTGGTCTTGCCCCGCGAAAGAGGAAGGAAGTTGGGGGAAGAAGATTTTTAGTTTTGGGCTCAGAAGAAAGCTCTCCCTCCTGGGGATAAGACGCCACCGAAGAAGTTCCCTTCGAAGAATGGCTTGGCAAGCCATGCAGTGACTGGCGCTCCCCCGAACTCTTGTGGACAAAGACTCAAAGTCCCTTCAACACGACGCCATGGCCCGGGCACCCGACAAGTCTTTGTCAAGACCTTTATGGACACTGAAGAACTTACGGGCTTTTTCAAAAGGGCTAAGAAAAAGGGCCAAAAGGTCATTGAAGAGACCATACGGTCCTCCAGGAGAAAATCATGGGCTTTTTCCAACAGGCTTCCGAAGTACGAGCCAAAGTTGATGTCAAAAGGTCATTACAAAGACCTTATAGGCTCTGAAGATTGATTATGGGCTTTTTTCAATGGGCTTAGTAAATGGACAGACTCGGTGCGAAAAATGACATTGAAGTCTTGATGTGCAAATTTTGGGGGCTTTATGATTGGGCTTCATAATAAGATGATATAATTGGGCAAACCACAAGGAAAACGATCACGAAAAACCATCTTTTGTTCTTTGGAAAGAAATTTCGGGCTTTTCCAATAAGCCTCGCGAGGCTGGATCATTTCCACTTGGGCTAAAAGAAGCTTTTAGTTGCAGGCCAGCAGGAGCCATAAGACAACAAATCGACACAAGTTACTTGGGCGTCGTTGGGCTAGCCCTCAGCTGAATAAAATCCTTTGGTTTTATATTAGACAAAATTCCTACATTGTTCTTAGTTCAGTGACATTGGCAGTATTCTTTATCATGTTATTTTGTCTAAAGGTACAGTTACACTAGTCAACGGAATGGTTGGATTCCAAAGATTCAATTGAATTTCGTCCAAGGTTGGAGCGTAACTTCACACTCCAACCTTGAACGAAATTCAATGTAATCTGTTGGGATCCTACCATTCCGTTGACTAGCGTAACCGTATCTAAAAGTAAGCTTTGTATCTGTAAATAATCATCTTGCATGAGCAAAAAAAAAAAAAAGTTGACTAGCGTAACCGTATCTAAAAGTAAGCTTTGTATCTGTAAATAATCATCTTGCATGAGCAAAAAAAAAAAAAAAAAAAAAAAAAAAAGTGACTCCGTGATTTGCCGCTTCAGAATTGAGGCTTGCGGTTCAGGACGATTGATGCTGCAACTTTCCCTACCAATTCCTGTGGTTCTCAATTCTAATTTCGTTCTGGTTTCTAACGCCAGATTATTTTTATTGACCTCAAAGAAATTGATCTAGGAGTTAACGAGTCAATTTTCGCTTGTCAGATTACATTAAAATAATATATATATAATATATACATATATGGAGAAAAAACAATAGGAAAATAACAGAAAGGAGACCGAGCACTTTCGTCTATCCTATATACGAAAATACAAGTTGTTGCAGAAACCCTTATTCTCTTACGTTTCAACAGTCTTCTCCTCTGACCTCGCTCTGATCTGCCTGAGAGAAAAGTGATTGTTTCAAGATTAATCCCAGATACATATGCAAAAAAAAAAAAAAAAAAAAAAAAAAAAAAAATTGAGCACGACTTATGGGCATTTTAAATGCAATAAATTCTTAGCACATTAATTGTTAGGTCAAGGAGAGGGAGGTAAGGTCATATACCACTTCTCATTCCTGTGAACATTTGTCCTCCTCCTTCCCACTTTTGTTTCTGATGCCCATGTTCCGTCTGACACATTTGCGTCCATGTAATATGTCTGAGGATTTAATTATACGTAAGTATTTTAATGTCTTTCTTTTCACCTGTGGTCGTTTTTACATATTCTATTTCACTGTGATGTGAAAGCTTTGCACATACATATTTGCATTTCACTCATTGCTTATTTACATATTTACCTCGGATAAGGTTGCGACCCCTACTCTGCAGGACACAAAATTTTCTTATATATATATATATGTAAATATATATATATATGTATATGTATATATATATATATATGTATATATATATACATATATATATGTATATATATATGTATATATATATATATATATGTATATATATAATATATATATATGTATGTAGATATATACATACATATATATATATATATATATATATATATATATATATATATATATATTTTTTTTTTTTTCTTTTATCTACGTCCGGTTCACTACGGACCCAAAGGTCTCCCATGAAGAGATTCCTTTCCTTGCAAACATATTTTCAGGTGCGCTAGTTTAAGTTAACTGGTCTTAGAATATAGAAACGCTGGTCAAGTTAACTGGTACAAAATGTCTTGATTAAGTCAACTGGATCTATCTTAAGGATAGAAGCGTTGGCGAAGTATCGAAGGCGAGATATGTTCTTTGGGTTTTGATTCTTCGTCAATTTAACCTTAATAACCTCACTCAAGTATCGTCTTTTAGTTTTCGTTCTGGTTAATGTCGTCAGCTGATTTTCGTAACCTTGAGGGGGGAGGGGAGGGGGAGGGAGGGGGGTAGGAGTGCGGGGGGGAAATGGGGGGGGAAGAATCAGATCAAAATGGGCTATTTCTCTGCATCGAATCGCATGGTATTCCACTCGTAACGTCTTTTTGTCCAATTACAAGCTTTTCTATTCAGAACAAACTCGTTTACGATCCTTAAACTCGTTCTTAACCTACGAGTGACCTCGTATTAGAAGCGGAGCGTGTCAATTTCCTCGCGCGGAAGTTAAAAAAAAAAAAAAAAAAAAAAAAAAAAAAGCCCGCCCATCAGCGCCTCTGTCGGGATATAAACGAAATTCGATATATTGACGATTAATTCCTGTTGCGGGTTGCCCCGTGGTTGACTCGCCCCCGTTTTCTTTGTCTCCCCAGGCCGGCCCCTCTCCCACGTCCTTCCCCCAGCCACGTGGCGGCGAGTGGCCAGCACCCCGTTCCTCCCCCACCCTTCGTCCCCACCCAAAGTTACTAGTTAATTGCAAAGGATCACGGCTTGATGAGGGCGGCGGTTAGCGTCGTGGATTCCCACCCGTGGGATCCCAAGTTCGCGCCGCGCTCCAGGCGTGAAAAGCTGAGCAAGGTCACATTAATTATATATCGAGCAAGAATTTGTCAGGGAAGATAATATAGATATCGATCAAGAGTCCAGCACGTGATCCAAGGCCATGCTGAATTAAGCACATGCACACACACACACACACACACACACACACACACACACACACACACACACACACACACACACACACACACACACACACACACCGGGAGGAAAATAGCTGTTGATCACGAGTCCAACACGTGATCCAAGACCATGGTGAAACAGACTCCTATTGGCTATGCTATATTAATTTGATGTAACTCATTCATATGAGTAATTATATATGCAACGAATCAGCCATCCTGAGTCCATTGCTGGATGTAGGATGTATCTATAGGATTCCTTGTAAACACTGTAGCTCCTGTTATATTGGCCAAATTGGTAAAGAATTAAATGTTAGGATGAATCAACACAGATATAGTATAAGGACGGGCCAAATGTCTAGTGGGGGTTTTTGTCCATGTAAGGGACACTAACCATAATATTGACTGGGACAATGCTAGCAAAATTGTTGTTTGTAATTCTGTTTTAGAAAGGAACATCATTGAATCCAGTTTTATAAAAAACAATTTTGATAACAATATCAACTTGAGTTTAGGTTTATTTAAACTAGATAATTTCATAATCGATAGGATAGTAAAGCAGTATCATGGCTCCTAATTGTGCCAGATGTCCTGTGGACGTTTCGGCCACATGGTTTTGCTCCATTGTATTTCCTGTTTTATTGTTTTATTATGACTATCATTAGTTCCATTTGTATATGAATGTGTGTGTATGTATATTGTACGGAACTTTTATGTGACTATAATCTTCCCTAGTTTTCTTATTTCTGTATAAATATTGTGTTCTATGTCTCTTTCTTGTACTATGAGGATGTCGTAATAGACGAAAACGTTTAGTATTCCGACTTTATTTTCCCTGTGGTTTCTGCAATATTATTTAGTCACGTGTTATTGTGATTATTTTTGCACACACACACACACACACACACACACACACACACACACACACACACACACACACACACACACACATATATATATATATATATATATGTACACGCACACACACACACACACACACACACACACACACACACACACATATATATATATATATATACATATATATATATATATACATACATATATATATATATATATATATATATATATATATATACATACATATATACCAAAGGCTTTTTCCCTCTTACACGGGAGATAGCCAAAAGACAAAGGCATAGAAACCAATCCCACCCATTATTCCATCCACTACATACTCCACTCCCCCCTACCCTCTTCCCTCCCTCTTATCTCGGCACCTCCTGGATGACGGGTCATCCCTGTATCTTGTCCACTTGTGTGTGATAGTAATAATACCAATGACAACAACAACAACAAATAGAACAACAACAACAATAATAATAATAATTATGATAATAATAATAATAATAATAATAATAATAATAATAATAATAATAATAATAATAATAATAATAATAATAATAATGAAAATAATAATAATAATAATAATAATAACAATAATAATAATAATAATAATGATAATTCATACATCTTTTGTTCTTTGGAAAGAAATTTCGGACTTTTCGAATAAGCCTCGCGAGGCTGGAGCATTTTCACTTGGGCTAAAAGAAGCTTTTAGTTGCAGGCCAGCAGGAGCCATAAGACAACAAATCGACACAAGTTACTTGGGCGTCGTTGGGCTAGCCCTCAGCTGAATAAAATCCTTTGTTTTTATATTAGACAAAATCCCTACATTGTTATTAGTTCAGTGACATTGGCAGTATTCTTTATCAGGTGAAATACTCAGCGTGTATTTCACCTTAGTACCAAAGTCTGATGGAACTATGCGCCCAGTTATTGATTACAGGGAATTGAATAAGCACACCATTCGTGATAGGTTACCATTACCCATTATCGGTGACATTTTGAGAAGTTTGGGAACTGAGAATAGATATTTTAGTACTATAGATATCAAATCAGCTTTTTGGCAAATAGAATTGCATGAAGATTCAAGAGAGTTTACAGCATTTTCTACTACAACAGGACATTATGAGTTCAAGAGAATGCCATTTGGGTTATGTAATAGTCCATTAACTTACATGAGATTAATGAATACTATTCTAGATGGATTGTTAGGAAACACTGCCAGTGTATTTCTAGATGACATTTTAATAGTTTCTCAGACTGCCGTGGAGCACTTTAAGAAATTGGATTTGATATTCTCAAGACTAGGAGAAGCAGGGTTAAAAGTAAAACTTGAAAAATGTAAGTTCTTGCAAGACAGTGTCATTTACTTAGGACATAAGATAGACAGACACGGACTTAGTACAGTAAATTCAAAGGTTGACGCTGTCAAGAATTTTCCAGTTCCGACCAATGTAGACAAGGTTAGGAGCTTTTTGGGATTAACAAGATATTATAGAAAATTCATTCAAAGTTATGCTGACATTGCTAATCCACTAAGTTCATTGTTAAGAAAGGACTCAAAGTTCATATGGGGACCTGCACAACAGCAAGCTTTTGACAAGTTGAAAGAGAAACTCACGAGTTCACCTATTCTAATTTTTCCTTCTCCCTGTAGCCCCACGGGGCATATATCCTAAAAACAAAAGTGAAGGCATAAGGGGTGCTGGAGGGACTCGGGCCAGCACCCTAAGGTTTGGGTCTTTTAATGTGCGTGGATGTGGTACAGATGAGAGTAAAAGGGAAGAGATAGGTAGTATGTTTGTGAGAAGAAAGGTGGATGTGTTGGCTTTGAGTGAAACTAAGTTGAAAGGGAAGGGTGAGTGTAAGTTTGGGAGTGTAAGTGGGAGGTTATCAGGAGTGAAGAGAGGGCGAGGGAGGGAAGGGGTGGCTATTCTAGTAAGTGAGGAGATAGGTAAACAGGTAGTGGAGTGGAAGGAGGTTTCCTCAAGGATAATGTGGATGAAGGTGAAACTGGGAAAGGAGATGTGGGTCTTTGTAAGTGCATATGGGCCTGGCAGTGAGAAGAGCGTGGAAGAAAGGGAGGCCTTTTGGATAGATTTAAATGAGTGCATAGAGGGTTTAGGAAGAAATGTCAATGTAATAGTACTGGGAGACCTTACTGCTAGGGTGGGATATGGTCCAATCGATGGAGTGGTTGGGAAGTGTGGAGTTCCAGGAAAGAATCGTAGTGGAGAGTTGATGGTGGAAATGTGTCTAGAAAGAGAGTTGATGATAGCAAATACAGTGTTTCGGAAGAAAGTCAAGCATAAATACACATGGGAGAGGGTGGTGGAGGGAAGGGTGGTAGATAGAGCGCTAATGGATTATGTAGTGGTAAATAGGATTATGATAGGAAGAGTTAAGGATGTACATGTGCTAAGGGGAGAGGGTGGGGGAATATCAGATCATTTTTTGGTGGAAGGTAAGCTGAGAGTGGAGGATAGATGGAGAAAGAGGAAAGGGACAAAAGGTAGGGAGGTTCTTAGAGTGAACTCCTTGAATGAAAAGGAAAAGGAGAAGGAGTACGAAAAGAAGCTGAAGGAGGAGTGGGAGGGAGTAAAGGATGGAGCAGAGATGGGGGTGGAGGAGGAATGGGGATGGTTCAAGGAGGGAGTCTTAAAGTGTGCAAGGATGGTGTGTGGAACAAGAAGGACAGGGGGAAATAGAAGAAAGGGTAGTGAATGGTGGGATGAGGAAACAAAGAAGGTTGTAGAAGAGAAGAAGCGAGCATTCACAGATTGGTTACAAAAGAGGACGGGGGAGTCATATGAGACGTACAAAGAAAAGAAAAGAGAAGTAAAGCAAAAGGTAAAGGAGGCAAAGAGGAGAGCAGATGTGAAATGGGGTAGGAGTATGACAGAAAATTTTGAAAGTAATAAAAAGATGTTTTGGAAAGAAATTAAGAGAGGAAGAGGAGGCGAATCAAGTAGGGAAGAAAAGGTAAAAGGTGCAGATGGAGAGATGATAATGGAAGAGATGGCAGTAAGGGGAAGATGGGCAGAATATTTTAGGGAGTTGCTAAATGTCAAGGAGGATAGGGAAGGAAAGATAGCTGCAGTGGGAAATGCAAAGAAAATGAGAGTGATGAGTGAGGAGAATGGAGGAGAAATAAGGAAGGATGAGGTGAAGGCAGTTGTAAAGATAATGAAAGCAGGTAAGGCACCTGGTCTGGATGGATGCCATGCAGAATGTCTGAAAAAGGGAGGTTCAGTGATGGTGGACTGGTTGGTGAGGTTATTGAATGTTTGCTGGAGAGAGGGTAGAGTACCGGAGGACTGGAGAAGTGCCTGTATAGTTCCTCTTTACAAGGGAAAAGGGGACAAGTGTGAATGTAGTAGTTTCAGAGGGATTAGCCTGTTAAGTGTAGTAGGGAAGGCTTATGGGAGGATCTTAATTGAGAGGATTAGGAGAGGAACAGAAGGAGTAATTGGTGAGGAACAGTGTGGATTTAGGACAGGTAGAGGTTGTGTAGATCAGATCTTTGTGGTAAGACAGATATGTGAGAAAGCTATAGGAAAGGGGAAGGATGTTTTTTTGGGCTTTTATGGATCTGGAAAAGGCTTATGATAGGGTAGACAGAAAGGCACTGTGGGAGGTTATGCAGATTTATGGGATAGGAGGAAAGCTTTTGGGAGCTGTCAAGAGTTTTTATGAGAGTAGTAGAGCTTGTGTCAGGATTAGAAATGGAGAAAGTGAGTGGTTTGAAGTAAAGGTGGGACTTCGTCAAGGATGCGTTATGTCGCCCTGGCTGTTCAACTTATACATGGATGGGGTGGTGTGAGAGGTGAATGCTTGGGTAGTGGGTCAGGGATTGGAGATGGTTAAAGAAAATGGAGAAAAGTGGGAGGTGAGCCAGCTGTTGTTTGCGGACGACACTGCGCTTGTGGCAGGGTCGGAGGAGGGATTGAGGAAGCTGGTGGCAGAGTTTGGGAGAGTATGTGATAGAAGAAAGCTAAAGATAAATGTGGGTAAAAGTAAGGTGATGAGATGTACAAGGGGTGAAAGTGGCAGTAGACTGGAAGTGAACATTAAGGGAGAGCGACTGGAGGAAGTGGATAGTTTTAGATACTTGGGTGCAAGTGTAGCAGGAAAAGGTGGAGTGAAGGTGGAGGTAGAATGTAGATTGAGAGAAGCGAGTAAATGCCTTGGTGGATTAAAGAGTGTAATGAGGAATAGACATTTAGGAATGGATGCGAAGAGGAGACTGTATGAAGGAGTGATTGTGCCAACAGCACTGTATGGGGCAGAAACGTGGAACATAAGAGAAGAGAGAAGGAGTTTGAATGTGTTTGAGATGAGGTGTCTGAGAAGTATGGTGGGGGTTACTAGGCTGGATAGAGTGAGAAATGAGGAGGTGAGGAGGAGAACAGGGGTGAAAAAGGAGCTGGGAGATAGGGTTGATGAAAGAATATTAGGATGGTTTGGACACATGGAATGAATGAGTGAAGAAAGACTAGTAAAAGAGGTATGGAAGGCAGATGTGGAGGGAGTGAACATGAGGGGACGTCCTAAGATGAGGTGGATGGATGGGGTGAAGGGGGCTTTGGGGAAGAGGGGAATGACTGTTGAGGAAGGAAGGGAGAGGACGGAAGACAGAGGTGAGTGGAGAATGGTTGTATATGGATGATGTTGTGATTGCATGAGGAGAAATGGGCAGGGGGGTGGGTGGTGGGGTAGTATGTGTGAGTAAATTTTGACGCAGCCCGAAGGGATTTCTCCCCGTCCTCTCCTTATATGCAAGGGGGGACGGAGAGGGGGGGTCGCCGATTAAATGAAGCGGCCTTGCTGTGGATGTGCTGTGTCTTGCGACACTGCTTCTGACCCAGGGCGGTGGGCAAGGTGCAGGGATGACCCGTCATCCAGGAGGTGCTCAGATGAGAAGGAGGGTGGGAGGGGTGTGGAGTGTATTAGGGATGAAATGGGTGGGAGTGTTTTTATGCCTTTCCCTTTTTGGATACCTCCCTTGAAAGGGGGAAAGAGCCTTGGTATATGTATGTATATATATATATATATATATATATATATATATATATATATATATATATATATATATTTATATGCAGAAAAACAATAGGAACATAACAGAAAGGAGAACGAGCGCTTTCGTCTATCCTATATACGAAAGCGCTCGGTCACGCGCTCAAGTGATTTCTGCATAAATATATATATATATATATATATGTATATATATATATATATATATATATATATATATATATATATATATATATATACATCATTTTATTCTAATCTTATTAATTTATTCATTTATTTATTTATTTCTATTTTCTGCTTGTGCGATAACAACGGGTGCTCAATGTGTTCTCTCAGGTTCCCCCATACTTATACACTGCTGTTCATTAACCTCAGGAGACTGAATTTAACTCAAATAGTCGTGTTGCATCCAATAACTCTTACCAGGTTTACGTCTGTGGATCACACTGGGAGACTCTGGTCCACTGGGGGAGTTTATTATGGTCCACGCTTTGTGACCCACCAGTGATCAACCTCACCATTGATCAACCTCACCTCTCGAATATACTGTGGCAGTCTTGGTCTCACTAGCATAACTACCCCGTGCCTTCTCCCTCTCTCTTCTCTTCCACACTACAACAAGGTATACCATCCCCCAAGATCTCTTCCTCCATCTTTTCCCCAGCGTCTTGTCTCTGCCATCCCTATGAACTCCATCTTTCCTTCCTTCATCATCTCCAAGATTTCTTCTTCCTTGTCTCTATATGTTGCGATGTTGATCATTGAAAGACTTAGTTTGTGGAGCGTCTTGTGACAATTTCCTTTACGCTTCCGACTTCGTTTACCAAAGTGCCGTCTGGATTCCGAGGCTGGTGGTCGTCGTGGAGTTTCACGAACAAAAGAATTTTGACACCGCCGGCTAGCTAGCTGGATTCTGGATTCTGGATTCCAAGGAAAGACCACCTCGCTTGCGCGGGATCGGGTTTTGTGGGAGGGGAAGAATGTCTGCAGGAAAATGAAAAGATAGTAGCGTATAAAAGAGGGCTATTGCCACCGGGCGATTTGCGAGCGATTAGGGGCTTGTTGGTGGTCGTGACTCGGGAGAACTGGGCTAGGAGCTTGGACGGCGGCGTCAATGCCGGGAGGAAGAGCAGATTATATCACCAACGAAAGATTGGAAAATGGTAGGAGACGTAGTAGGAGAGAAAGGGGGAAAAACGGAAAAATCTTTAGTGGGAGGTAAACTGAAATGAGAAGATGTAGTA
>NW_027467759.1:520000-555000 GCF_046742065.1 Oratosquilla oratoria | reverse complement strand
TGGTGGTTTTTGTCCATGTAAGGGACACTAACCATAATATTGACTGGGACAATGCTAGCAAAATTGTTGTTTGTAATTCTGTTTTAGAAAGGAACATCATTCAATCCAGTTTTATAAAAAACAATTTTGATAACAATATCAACTTGAGTTTAGGTTTATTTAAACTAGATAATTTCATAATCGATAGGATAGTAAAGCAGTATCATGGCTCCTAATTGTGCCAGATGTCCTCTGGACGTTTCGGCCACATGGTTTTGCTCCATTGTATTTCCTGTTTTATTGTTTTATTATGACTATCATTAGTTCCATTTGTATATGAATGTGTGTGTATGTATATTGTACGGAACTTTTATGTGACTATAATCTTCCCTAGTTTTCTTATTTCTGTATAAATATTGTGTTCTATGTCTCTTTCTTGTACTATGAGGATGTCGTAATAGACGAAAACGTTTAGTATTCCGACTTTATTTTCCCTGTGGTTTCTGCAATATTATTTAGTCACGTGTTATTGTGATTATTTTTGCACACACACACACACACACACACACACACACACACACACACACACACACACACACACACACACACACACACACACATATATATATATATATATATATATATGTACACGCACACACACACACACACACACACACACACACACACACATATATATATATATATATACATATATATATATATATATATACATATATATATATATATATATATATATATATATATATATATATACATACATATATACCAAAGGCTTTTTCCCTCTTACACGGGAGATAGCCAAAAGACAAAGGCATAGAAACCAATCCCACCCATTATTCCATCCACTACATACTCCACTCCCCCCTACCCTCTTCCCTCCCTCTTATCTCGGCACCTCCTGGATGACGGGTCATCCCTGTATCTTGTCCACTTGTGTGTGATAGTAATAATACCAATGACAACAACAACAACAAATAGAACAACAACAACAATAATAATAATAATTATGATAATAATAATAATAATAATAATAATAATAATAATAATAATAATAATAAAAATAATATTAATAATAATAATGAAAATAATAATAATAATAATAATAACAATAATAATAATAATAATAATGATAATTCATACATATGTAATGATACTTATACTACTACTACTATTCTACTGTCATTCTTTGTTACACTATCAATCTGTGTCGTGAGGAAGCTTGTGCTCAGGAGAAGTCTTGCCCCGCGGAAGAGGAAGGAAGTTGGGGGATAAGACGCCACCGAAGAAGTTCCCTTCGATGAATGGCTTGGCAAGCCATGCAGTGACTGGCGCTCCCCCGAACTCTTGCGGACAAAGACTCAAAGTCCCTTCAACACGACGCCATGGCCCGGGCACCCGACAAGTCTTTGTCAAGACCTTTATGGACATTGAAGAACTTACGGCCTTTTTCAAACGGGCTACGAAAAAGGGACAAAAGGTCATTGAAGAGACCATACGGTCCTCCAGGAGAAAATCATGGGCTTTTTCCAACAGGCTTCCGACGTACGAGCCAAAGTTGATGTCAAAAAGTCATTACAAAGACCTTATAGGCTCTGAAGATTGATTATGGGCTTTTTTGAATGGGCTTAGTAAATGGACAGACTCGGTGCGAAAAAAGACATTGATGTGCAAGTTTTTTGGGCTTTATGATTGGGCTCCATAATAAGATGATATAATTGGGCAAACCACAAGGAAAACGATCACGAAAAACGATCTTTTGTTCTTTTGGAAAGAAATTTCGGACTTTTCGAATAAGCCTCGCGAGGCTGGAGCATTTTCACTTGGGCTAAAAGAAGCTTTTAGTTGCAGGCCAGCAGGAGCCATAAGACAACAAATCGACACAAGTTACTTGGGCGTCGTTGGGCTAGCCCTCAGCTGAATAAAATCCTTTGTTTTTATATTAGACAAAATCCCTACATTGTTATTAGTTCAGTGACATTGGCAGTATTCTTTATCAGGTGAAATACTCAGCGTGTATTTCACCTTAGTACCAAAGTCTGATGGAACTATGCGCCCAGTTATTGATTACAGGGAATTGAATAAGCACACCATTCGTGATAGGTTACCATTACCCATTATCGGTGACATTTTGAGAAGTTTGGGAACTGAGAATAGATATTTTAGTACTATAGATATCAAATCAGCTTTTTGGCAAATAGAATTGCATGAAGATTCAAGAGAGTTTACAGCATTTTCTACTACAACAGGACATTATGAGTTCAAGAGAATGCCATTTGGGTTATGTAATAGTCCATTAACTTACATGAGATTAATGAATACTATTCTAGATGGATTGTTAGGAAACACTGACAGTGTATTTCTAGATGACATTTTAATAGTTTCTCAGACTGCCGTGGAGCACTTTAAGAAATTGGATTTGATATTCTCAAGACTAGGAGAAGCAGGGTTAAAAGTAAAACTTGAAAAATGTAAGTTCTTGCAAGACAGTGTCATTTACTTAGGACATAAGATAGACAGACACGGACTTAGTACAGTAAATTCAAAGGTTGACGCTGTCAAGAATTTTCCAGTTCCAACCAATGTAGACAAGGTTAGGAGCTTTTTGGGATTAACAAGATATTATAGAAAATTCATTCAAAGTTATGCTGACATTGCTAATCCACTAAGTTCATTGTTAAGAAAGGACTCAAAGTTCATATGGGGACCTGCACAACAGCAAGCTTTTGACAAGTTGAAAGAGAAACTCACGAGTTCACCTATTCTAATTTTTCCTTCTCCCTGTAGCCCCACGGGGCATATATCCTAAAAACAAAAGTGAAGGCATAAGGGGTGCTAGAGGGACTCGGGCCAGCACCCTAAGGTTTGGATCTTTTAATGTGCGTGGATGTGGTACAGATGAGAGTAAAAGGGAAGAGATAGGTAGTATGTTTGTGAGAAGAAAGATGGATGTGTTGGCTTTGAGTGAAACTAAGTTGAAAGGGAAGGGTGAGTGTAAGTTTGGGAGTGTAAGTGGGAGGTTATCAGGAGTGAAGAGAGGGCGAGGGAGGGAAGGGGTGGCTATTCTAGTAAGTGAGGAGATAGGTAAACAGGTAGTGGAGTGGAAGGAGGTTTCCTCAAGGATAATGTGGATGAAGGTGAAACTGGGAAAGGAGATGTGGGTCTTTGTAAGTGCATATGGGCCTGGCAGTGAGAAGAGCGTGGAAGAAAGGGAGGCCTTTTGGATAGATTTAAATGAGTGCATAGAGGGTTTAGGAAGAAATGTCAATGTAATAGTACTGGGAGACCTTAATGCTAGGGTGGGAAATGGTCCAATCGATGGAGTGGTTGGGAAGTGTGGAGTTCCAGGAAAGAATCGTAGTGGAGAGTTGATGGTGGAAATGTGTCTAGAAAGAGAGTTGATGATAGCAAATACAGTGTTTCGGAAGAAAGTCAAGCATAAGTACACATGGGAGAGGGTGGTGGAGGGAAGGGTGGTAGATAGAGCGCTAATGGATTATGTAGTGGTAAATAGGATTATGATAGGAAGAGTTAAGGATGTACATGTGCTAAGGGGAGAGGGTGGGGGAATATCAGATCATTTTTTGGTGGAAGGTAAGCTGAGAGTGGAGGATAGATGGAGAAGGAGGAAAGGGACAAAAGGTAGGGAGGTGCTTAGAGTGAACTCCTTGAATGAAAAGGAAAAGGAGAAGGAGTACGAAAAGAAGCTGAAGGAGGAGTGGGAGGGAGTAAAGGATGGAGCAGAGATGGGGGTGGAGGAGGAATGGGGATGGTTCAAGGAGGGAGTCTTAAAGTGTGCAAGGATGGTGTGTGGAACAAGAAGGACAGGGGGAAATAGAAGAAAGGGTAGTGAATGGTGGGATGAGGAAACAAAGAAGGTTGTAGAAGAGAAGAAGCGAGCATTCACAGATTGGTTACAAAAGAGGACGGGGGAGTCATATGAGACGTACAAAGAAAAGAAAATAGAAGTAAAGCAAAAGGTAAAGGAGGCAAAGAGGAGAGCAGATGTGAAATGGGGTAGGAGTATGACAGAAAATTTTGAAAGTAATAAAAAGATGTTTTGGAAAGAAATTAAGAGAGGAAGAGGAGGCGAATCAAGTAGGGAAGAAAAGGTAAAAGGTACAGATGGAGAGATGATAATGGAAGAGATGGCAGTAAGGGGAAGATGGGCAGAATATTTTTGGGAGTTGCTAAATGTCAAGGAGGATAGGGAAGGAAAGATAGCTGCAGTGGGAAATGCAAAGAAAATGAGAGTGAGGAGTGAGGAGAATGGAGGAGAAATAAGGAAGGATGAGGTGAAGGCAGTTGTAAAAATGATGAAAGCAGGTAAGGCACCTGGTCTGGATGGATGCCATGCAGAATGTCTGAAAAAGGGAGGTTCAGTGATGGTGGACTGGTTGGTGAGGTTATTTAATGTTTGCTGGAGAGAGGGTAGAGAACCGGAGGACTGGAGAAGTGCCTGTATAGTTCCTCTTTACAAGGGAAAGGGGGACAAGTGTGAATGTAGTAGTTCCAGAGGGATTAGCCTGTTAAGTGTAGTAGGGAAGGCTTATGGGAGGATCTTAATTGAGAGGATTAGGAGAGGAACAGAAGGAGTAATTGGTGAGGAACAGTGTGGATTTAGGACAGGTAGAGGTTGTGTAGATCAGATCTTTGTGGTAAGACAGATATGTGAGAAAGCTATAGGAAAGGGGAAGGATGTTTTTTGGGCTTTTATGGATCTGGAAAAGGCTTATGATAGGGTAGACAGAAAGGCACTGTGGGAGGTTATGCAGATTTATGGGATAGGAGGAAAACTTTTGGGAGCTGTCAAGAGTTTTTATGAGAGTAGTAGAGCTTGTGTCAGGATTAGAAATGGAGAAAGTGAGTGGTTTGAAGTAAAGGTGGGACTTCGTCAAGGATGCGTTATGTCGCCCTGGCTGTTCAACTTATACATGGATGGGGTGGTGCGAGAGGTGAATGCTAGGGTAGTGGGTCAGGGATTGGAGATGGTTAAAGAAAATGGAGAAAAGTGGGAGGTGAGCCAGCTGTTGTTTGCGGACGACACTGCGCTTGTGGCAGGGTCAGAGGAGGGATTGAGGAAGCTGGTGGCAGAGTTTGGGAGAGTATGTGATAGAAGAAAGCTAAAGATAAATGTGGGTAAAAGTAAGGTGATGAGATGTACAAGGGGTGAAAGTGGCAGTAGACTGGAAGTGAACATTAAGGGAGAGCGACTGGAGGAAGTGGATAGTTTTAGATACTTGGGTGCAAGTGTAGCAGGAAAAGGTGGAGTGAAGGTGGAGGTAGAATGTAGATTGAGAGAAGCGAGTAAATGCCTTGGTGGATTAAAGAGTGTAATGAGGAATAGACATTTGGGAATGGATACGAAGAGGAGACTGTATGAAGGAGTGATTGTGCCAACAGCACTGTATGGGGCAGAAACGTGGAACATAAGAGAAGAAGAGAGAAGGAGTTTGAATGTGTTTGAGATGAGGTGTCTGAGAAGTATGGTGGGGGTTACTAGGCTGGATAGAGTGAGAAATGAGGAGGTGAGGAGGAGAACAGGGGTGAAAAAGGAGCTGGGAGATAGGGTTGATGAAAGAATATTAGGATGGTTTGGACACATGGAAAGAATGAGTGAAGAAAGACTAGTAAAAGAGATATGGAAGGCAGATGTGGAGGGAGTGAACATGAGGGGACGTCCTAGGATGAGGTGGATGGATGGGGTGAAGGGGGCTTTGGGGAAGAGGGGAATGTCTGTTGAGGAAGGAAGGGAGAGGACGGAAGACAGAGGTGAGTGGAGAATGGTTGTATATGGATGATGTTGTGATTGCATGAGGAGGAATGGGTGGGGGAGTGGGGGGTGGGGTAGTATGTGTGAGTAAATTTGGACGCAGCCCGAAAGGATTTCTCCCCGTCCTCTCCTTATATGCAAGGGGGGACGGAGAGGGGGGGTCGCCGATTAAATGAAGCGGCCTCGCTGTGGATGTGCTGTGTCTTGCGACACTGCTTCTGACCCAGGGCGGTGGGCAGGGTGCAGGGATGACCCGTCATCCAGGAGGTGCTCAGATGAGAGGGAGGGTGGGAGGGGTGTGGAGTGTGTTTAGGGATGAAATGGGTGGGAGTGTTTTTATGCCTTTCCCTTTTTGGCTACCTCTCTTGGAAGGGGGGAAAAGCCTTGGTATATGTATGTATGTATGTATGAAAAAGAATTCATCCTTTGTACTGATGCGTCTGACATAGGATTAGGAGGCATACTCATGCAAGAGAGAAATGGAACTTTGAAACCCATAGCTTACACATCAAGACTTTGTAATAGTGCGGAGAGAAACTACTCTATAACAGAAAGAGAAACTTTAGCAGTAATTTATTCTTTAGAAAGTTTTAGGGATATGATCCTAGGGTATCCCATCAGAGTTTGGACTGATCACACAGCTATTCAGAACTTATTTAAGCATAAGAATCTTAGAGGCAGACTTGCTTGATGGTTTGCGATACTTCAGTGCTATGAAGTTCAATTTGAATATATTCCGGGTAGAAGGAATGTAGCAGATCCACTTTCTAGAAACATTAGTCAACCAATGACTGGGACTGGGTTGATTAATTTTATTTGTAGTTTAGAAGAATTAGTAACTTTAGATGAAGAAATGCTAATAGGAGAACAGAGAGATGATGAGACATGTGATTCAATAATCAAGCATTTGATGAACCCATGAGGAGATCCTCCAAAGCTACCAAAGGGGTATAAGATAGAGGAATTTCATTTGACTAATGGAATTTTGTATAGGAAAACATTTGTAAATGGGAAAGATATTTCTAGAGGTCAAGTAAATTAGTTGGTTATACCACAAACTCTTGTAAATGAGATATTGAAGTTACTTCATGATAGTGATTGTAGTTCACATCCTGGAAAGGATAAAACTTATAGACAAGTACAACTTAAATACTTTTGGCCAGGTATGAAGAAAAATATATATGATTATATAGAAAAGTGTGTAAAATGTGTAAAGGTGAAGGGAAATACACCAAAACCTGCTCCTATACTCACCTATCCCATTCCACAGAAACCTTGGGGAAGAGTTCACATTGACACATTAGAATTACCTATGTCCGAGAACGGCTTTAAATACCTATTTGTTGCTATTGATTATTTTTCAAGATTCTGTATATTACAACCCATAATCAATAAGAAAGCTGAAACTATTACTTCCGTAATCTATGATCAGATAATCTGTAATTTTACTACACCTAATATCTTAGTTTCAGATAATGGGACTAAATTTAATAACAAAATCTTGGAAAATCTATGTAATGTATTCCACATCAAGAAAGTCAATATACTCGTGAATCATCCCAAAGGTGACGGGGTAGTAGAAAGGTTAAACAAAAAGATAATTATATGTCTTAGAACCCTAATAAGTCCTCATAGTGTAACTTGGGACACTTGGATTCCTTGTGTTAAGTGTACCCTGAACAATCAAATTAATGTAGCAACTGGTGATAGACCTCATTTTATAATTTTTGGAGAGGACAAAACCTTCCCAGTGCCCTAACCACTAGACCACAGAGGCTATAAAATCCTTGAAACCTGGAACCGAACTGATTCCCGTATAAGTGATCTTCCTTCCCTCGGGAATCAGTTCGGTTCCAGGTTTCAAGGATTTTATAGCCTCTGTGGTCTAGTGGTTAGGGCACTGGGAAGGTAATTTACGGATGGCCGAGTACAGCGGGTTCGAATCCTGTATGCAACTGTCACAAAAATTATCGGTTTGATGTCGCTGCTATTAGCGAATTACTCTCATACTTACAATGGCGATAAGCGTGAAAGGGGTTCGACCCGGTCCTTACCCCATTCCACTGGTGGGCTTTTCCTTGAGTAAAACAGGAATTTCGGATCGCCGTATAAGTGATCTTCCTTCCCTCGGGAATCAGTTCGGTTCCAGGTTTCAAGGACTTTATAGCCTCTGTGGTCTAGTGGTTAGGGCACTGGGAAGGTAATTTACGGATGGCCGAGTACAGCGGGTTCGAATCCTGCATGCAACTGTCACAAAAATTATCGGTTTGATGTCGCTGCTATTAGCGAATTACTCTCATACTTACAATGGCGATAAGCGTGAAAGGGGTTCGACCCGGTCCTTACCCCATTCCACTGGTGGGCTTTTCCTTGAGTAAAACAGGAATTTCGGATCGCCGTATAAGTGATCTTCCTTCCCTCGGGAATCAGTTCGGTTCCAGGTTTCAAGGATTTCATAGCCTCTGTGGTCTAGTGGTTAGGGCACTGGGAAGGTAATTTACGGACGGCCGAGTACAGCGGGTTCGAATCCTGCATGCAACTGTCACAAAAATTATCGATATATATATATATATATATATATATATATATATATATATATATATATATGCAGAAAAAAACAATAGGAAAATAACAGAAAGGAGACCGAGCGCTTTCGTCTTATATACGAAAGCGTTCGGTCACGTGTTCAAGTGATTTCTGCACACACACACACACACACACACACACACATATATATATATATATATATATATATATATATATATATATATATATATATACACACACACACACACACACACACACACACACACACATATATATATATATATATATATATATATATATATATATATATATAATTTTATTCTAATCTTATTAATTTATTCATCTATTTATCTATTTCTATTTTCTGGTTGTGCGATAACAACGGGTGCTCAATGTGTTCTCTCAAGTTCCCCCATACTTATACACTGCTGTTCATTAACCTCAGGAGACTGACTTTGACTCAAATTAGTCGTGTTGCATCCCATAACTCTTACCAGGTTTACGTATGTGGATCACACTGCGAGACTCTGGTCCACTGGGGGAGTTCATTATTGTCCACGCGTTGTGACCCACCAGTGTAGACTATGAGATCTGCATAATCTTTTTTTTCCTCGGTTAGTTTTAAGTTCTTGCAGGGGATGTGTGCGTGTGCGTGTGTGTGTGTGTGTGTGTGCGTCTGTGTGTGTGTGTGTGTGTGTGTGTGTGTGTGTGTGTGTGTGTGTGTGTGTGTGTGTGTGTGTGTGTGTGTGTGTGTGTGTGTGTGTGTGTAAATGGATAAACCTTTAGTTCACTAGGTTTTTTCTTCTGTTGACCTATACATACATACATACATACAAATGTCCCCTACATACTCCACTCCCCTCTACCCTCTTCCCTCCCTCTTTATCTCGGCACCTCCTGGATGACGGGTCATCCTTGTATCTTGTCCCCTTGTGTGTGATAGTAATAATACCAATGACAACAACAACAACAACAACAACAACAACAACAACAACAATAATAATAATAATAATAATAATAATAATAATAATAATAATAATAATAATAATAATAATAATAATAATAATTCATACATATATAATGGTACTTATACTACTACTACTATTCTACTGTCATTCTTTGTTACACTATCAATCTGTGTCGTGAGGAAGCTTGTGCCCAGGAGTGGTCTTGCCCCGCGGAAGAGGAAGGAAGTTGGGGGAAGAAGATTTTTACTTTTGGGCTCAGAAGAAAGCTGTCCCTCCTGGGGATAAGACGCCACCGAAGAACGTCCCTTCGAAGAATGGCTTGGCAAGCCATGCAGTGACTGGCGCTCCCCCGAACTCTTGCGGACAAAGACTCAAAAGTCCCTTCAAGACCACGCCATGGCCCGGGCACCCGTCGCGTCTTTGTCAAGACCTTTATGGACATTGAAGAACTTACGGGGTTTTTCAAACGGACTAAGAAAAAGGGCCAAAAGGTCATTGAAGAGACCATACGGTCCTCCAGGAGAAAATCATGGGCTTTTTCCAACAGGCTTCCGACGTACGAGCCAAAGTTGATATGAAAAGGTCATTACAAAGACCTTATAGGCTCTGAAGATTGATTATGGGCTTTTTTGAATGGGCTTAGTAGATGGACAGACTCGGTGCGAAAAAAGACATTGAAGTCTTGATGTGCAAGTTTTTTGGGTTTTATGATTGGGCTTCCATCCAGACCAGGTGCCTTACCTGCTTTCATCATCTTTACAGCTGCCTTCACCTCATCCTTCCTTATTTCTCCTCCATTCTCCTCACTCATCACTCTCATTTTCTTTGCATTTCCCACTGCAGCTATCTTTCCTTCCCTATCCTCCTTCACATTCAGCAACTCCCTAAAATATTCTGCCCATCTTCCCCTCACTGCCATCTCTTCCATTATCAACTCTCCATCTGTACCTTTTACCTTTTCTTCCCTACTTGATTCGCCTCCTCTTCCTCTCTTAATTTCTTTCCAAAACATCTTTTTATTACTTTCAAAATTTTCTGTCATACTCCTACCCCATTTCACATCTGCTCTCCTCTTTGCCTCCTTTACCTTTTGCTTTACTTCTCTTTTCTTTTCTTTGTACGTCTCATATGACTCCCCCGTCCTCTTTTGTAACCAATCTGTGAAAGCTCGCTTCTTCTCTTCTACAGCCTTCTTTGTTTCCTCATCCCACCATTCACTACCCTTTCTTCTATTTCCCCCTGTCCTTCTTGTTCCACACACCATCCTTGCACACTTTAAGACTCCCTCCTTGAACCATCCCCATTCCTCCTCCACACCCATCTCTGCTCTATCCTTTACTCCCTCCCACTCCTCCTTCAGCTTCTTTTCGTACTCCTTCTCCTTTTCCTTTTCATTCAAGGAGTTCACTCTAAGAACCTCCCTACCTTTTGTCCCTTTCCTCCTTCTCCATCTATCCTCCACTCTCAGCTTACCTTCCACCAAAAAATGGAACAGTGTGGATTTAGGACGGGTAGATGTTGTGTAGATCAGATCTTTGTGGTAAGACAGATATGTGAGAAAGCTATAGGAAAGGGGAAGGATGTTTTTTGGGCTTTCATGGATCTGGAAAAGGCTTATGATAGGGTAGACAGAAAGGCACTGTGGGAGGTTATGCAGATTTATGGGATAGGAGGAAAGCTTTTGGGAGCTGTCAAGAGTTTTTATGAGAGTAGTAGAGCATGTGTTAGGATTAGAAATGGAGAGAGTGAGTGGTTTGAAGTAAAGGTGGGACTTCGTCAAGGATGCGTTATGTCGCCCTGGCTGTTCAACTTATACATGGATGGGGTGGTGCGAGAGGTGAATGCTAGGGTAGTGAGTCAGGGACTGGAGATGGTTAAAGAAAATGGAGAAAAGTGGGAGGTGAGCCAGTTGTTGTTTGCGGACGACACTGCGCTTGTGGCAGGGTCAGAGGAGGGATTGAGGAAGCTGGTGGCAGAGTTTGGGAGAGTATGTGATAGAAGAAAGCTAAAGATAAATGTGGGTAAAAGTAAGGTGATGAGATGTACAAGGGGTGAAAGTGGCAGTAGACTGGAAGTGAACATTAAGGGAGAGCGACTGGAGGAAGTGGATAGTTCTAGATACTTGGGTGCAAGTGTAGCAGGAAAAGGTGGAGTGAAGGTGGAGGTAGAATGTAGATTGAGAGAAGCGAGTAAATGCCTTGGTGGATTAAAGAGTGTAATGAGAAATAGACATTTGGGAATGGATGCGAAGAGGAGACTGTATGAAGGAGTGATTGTGCCAACAGCACTGTATGGGGCAGAAACGTGGAACATAAGAGAAGAAGAGAGAAGGAGTTTGAATGTGTTTGAGATGAGGTGTCTGAGAAGTATGGTGGGGGTTACTAGGCTGGATAGAGTGAGAAATGAGGAGGTGAGGAGGAGAACAGGGGTGAAAAAGGAGCTGGGAGATAGGGTTGATGAAAGAATATTAGGATGGTTTGGACACATGGAAAGAATGAGTGAAGAAAGACTAGTAAAAGAGGTATGGAAGGCAGATGTGGAGGGAGTGAACATGAGGGGACGTCCTAGGATGAGGTGGATGGATGGGGTGAAGGGGGCTTTGGGGAAGAGGGGAATGTCTGTTGAGGAAGGAAGGGAGAGGACGGAAGACAGAGGTGAGTGGAGAATGGTTGTATATGGATGATGTTGTGCCTGCATGAGGAGGAATGGGCGGGGAAGTGGGGGGTGGGGTAGTATGTGTGAGTAAATTTTGACGCAGCCCGAAGGGATTTCTCCCCGTCCTCGCCTTATATGCAAAGGGGGACGGAGAGGGGGGGTCGCCGATTAAATGAAGCGGCCTCGCTGTGGATGTACTGTGTCTTGCGACACTGCTTCTGACCCAGGGCGGTGGGCAGGGTGCAGGGATGAACCGTCATCCAGGAGGTGCTCAGATGAGAGGAAGGGTGGGAGGGGTGTGGAGTGTGTTTAGGGATGAAATGGGTGGGAGTGTTTTTATGCCTTTCCCTTTTTGGCTACCTCCCTTGAAAGGGGGAAAAAGCCTTGGTATATGTATGTATGTATGATTGGGCTTCATAATAAGATGATATAATTGGGCAAACCACAAGGAAAACGATCACGAAAAACGATCTTTTGTTCTTTGGAAAGAAATTTCGGGCTTTTCGAATAAGCCTCGCGAGGCTGGAGCATTTTCACTTGGGCTATAAGAAGCTTTTAGTTGCAGGCCAGCAGGAGCCATAAGACAACAAATCGATGGAAGTTACTTGGGCGTCGTTGGGCTAGCCCTCAGCTGAATAAGATCTTTTAATTTTATATTAGACAAAATTCCTACATTGTTATTAGTTCAGTGACATTAGCAGTATTCTTTATCATGTTATTTTGTCTCAAGGTACAGTTACACTAGTCAACGGAATGGTTGGATTCCAAAGATTCGATTGGATTTCGTCCAAGGTTGGAGCGTAACTTCACACTCCAACCTTGAACGAAATTCAATGTAATCTGTTGGGATCCTACCATTCCGTTGACTAGCGTAACCGTATCTAAAAGTAAGCTTTGTATCTGTATATAATCATCTTGCATGAGAAAAAAAAAATTGTGACTCCGTGATTTGCCCCTTCAGAATTGAGGCTTGCGGTTGAGGGCGATTGATGCTGGAACTTTCCCTACCAATTCCTGTGGTTCTCAATTCTAATTTCGTTCTGGGTTCTAACGCCAGATTATTTTTATTGACCTCAAAGAAATTGATCTAGGAGCTAACGAGTCAATTTTCGCTTGTCAGATTACATTAAAATTGACAAATCTATATATGCATATAAATACAAAAGATGACAAGGATTATATTCAATACGGGATGGCCATCAATTTCTATATAATTTTCATGCATTTGAAAAGTAAAGAAAATTATGTCATATATATATATATATATATATATATATATATATATATATATATATACAGAAAAAACAATATGAAAATAACAGAAAGGAGACCGAGCGCTTTCGTCTATTCCTATATACGAAAGCGCTCGGTCACGCGCTCAAGTGATTTCTTCATATATATATGCATTTTATTCTAATCTTATTAATTTATTCATCTATTTATTTATTTCTATTTTCTGCTTGTGCGATAACAACGGGTGCTCAATGTGTTCTCTCAGGTTCCCCCATACTTATACACTGCTGTTCATTAACCTCAGGAGACTGAATTTGACTCAAATAGTCGTGTTGCATCCAATAACTCTTACCAGGTTTACGCCTGTGGGTCACACTGCGAGACTCTGGTCCACTGGTGGAGTTCATTATGGTCCACGCGTTGTGACCACTGATCTAGATATAACTGGATCACGGATCGGTGTCGAGATTATGAGGTCGGCGGCAGCCATGATGTTAGTACCAAAACAAAGTCACGCCACGCAATCACTGATCTCATACAGTTACAGTTCTCGGCAGCTTTCGTTCCCATATACATATTCAACGATCATTTTACAATGCCAACTTGTGCTGCATTCAACTGCACCAACCGGAGAAAAGGTGGATGTGAGTAGTCCTTCCACTCGTAAGTAAATTAAGGTTTTATTACCCAAAACATCCCGATACCCATCAACAAATGATGCGGCCATCAGGAGCCATAAAATGTTGCCCACCAACTGTTTTGTTAGGTGTTGTCATGTTAATGCTATGTATTTATTATCTGTAAGAAATAGATCTAGCAGCAACCCATTTGTCACGAATGTAATCGTGGCAATAGCAGGATAGATATTTATCATATAAAGATATCTTATAAGGCTCAAACGCTGTCGAGAGCTGTGTAGCTGTATAGAACCAGTTGTTCTTCCTGATTACATGTGTAGGTTTTTTCTATATTGTGAAGTGTGAGGAATTCATATTAGATGGGCTGAATTACTATTCGGGGCCCGTTCAAAAATTATGTAACGTTTTTTCTGGTGAAATTCCTCATGTAACACTACGTAACACTGGGCGTTACACCTCCCTGTATTACTTAACACTGATTACAACTAATTACAACTCGGCACCCCCATCAAGTGTGGGCCAGATCCGCCAAACACCCCTCCCCCTTGACTTCTCACCAAAACATACTCATTTTTATTTGTCCTGTGTGAAATTGTTTACGATTGCATCAAAGAATGAAACATGGTATGATGTTTTTGGATTTTTTTGCTCGATATTTATTGCTCGATCTATTAAGGATATGCTATTTCAGTGCATAATTTATGACATAAATCAATAAATAAATATAAATAACCATTATTAGCGTTGCGTAGCACTGTTGAAAACACCCCCACACCCTCGTAACGCATCGCATCTACCTAGCGTTACATACTCTTTGAATGGCCCCTTACATGTTCACCACTTTAATGCGATATTTTACTATTTGAAACAATTTAGATCATAGATATGGCAATTTCTCTATCTTTCCACATGTTCGACACAACCCCGGATTCTAACCACATCGTCAATTTGATCAAGTGTATCGTCACGTGCTTCTGCAAAATCAGGCTCCATCATATCTCCAAATTGTATTCTCAAAAAGTAACCGGTGTCAAAGTGAGGAAGGAGTTATCAAAACTTGTTTTATTCAAGCACCAATAACGATAAGCAGTACAGTAATCAAATGTTATAGGGATATTTATTCCGTTAAATGCTAGTATAGATCTATTATTATCCCTATAATATTTTGACTATATATCATTATCCCATTTGTTGTCTGTGTAACATTCCCTTGAAGTTATAATATATACTGGAATTATAATTTGTCAGTGCCAACTCATCCATATACATGCACAAGTTTATGTATATAAATGGTTATTTCTGCTAGAGGTAATAAATATCAATATATTATTTTATTGTGATGATGCTATTTTGATATACACCTTGTATATGTATGTACGTACGTATGTATGTATGTATGTATGTATACGGAAGGCCCAACAGCGACGAATTGTGTGGCCATTATATACCCAATCATGCTTGGATCACAGGCCACGAGAGTAACACGACAGCTCCCATGACACTGATCTAAAAATGGTGTTATATAGATCAGTGTCCCATGACCGGCGGAGCGGTTCACACTTGCTGTTTTGGTACTTCCATTATGGCGGCCATGTCCCGCCTGCCCGCCTCACTCCTGGGGCAGCCCACGGCCCGTATACGCTATCCAGGTGTTATATAGATCAGTGGTTGTGACCCACCAGTGTAGACTATGAGATCTGCATAATCTTTTTTTCCTCGGTCAGTTTTAAGTTCTTCCAGGGGATGTGTGTGTGTGTGTGTGTGTGTGTGTGTGTGTGTGTGTGTGTGTGTGTGTGTGTGTGTGCGTGTATGTATGTGTGTGTGTGTGTGTGTGTGTGTGTGTGTGTGTGTGTGTGTGTGTGTGTGTGTGTGTGTGTGTAAATGGATAAACCTTTAGTTCACTAGGTTTTTTCTTCTGGTGACCTATACATACATACATATAAATGTCTGTATATGCACTTATACATTACGCGAGAGAAACCCTAGCAAGATGTTCCCAACATGTAACCTCTTGGGTTTGGTGCCTCATTCATCCAGTTGCTCTTTGCCCACGCGATCTAACAGCACACTTTCAACGTCTCGGACGCTTTGCCCAAGTAGACTTCGTCAGCGGCGAACTCCCAAGATTCTTTGACGAAGGAAACCACCTCGTGAGCGGCAGACTCCAAAATTCTTTGTCGAAGAGGGCCTGCCAAGCAGCAGACTTCGAAGATTCTGAGCGCTCTGCCGAAGATCTCGTAAGTGGCAGAAGGCATGCAGGTATCTGGGGGAAACGCGAAGAGAAGTCTGTACAAATGGAAGGCGACTCTTCCCACGATGGGGATGACAGGTGGTGATGGATACAGAGCTGCCTAGTGTAGGCCTTATGGTCTCTTGCAGTCTCCTTCATTCTTATGTTCTTATGTTCCCACGACACTGGATGGGGCAGAGACTTGGATTTCAAGGATGAGTCGGGTAGTCCAGCAAATACAGTTCATTAACTCATGAGCAGGTGGCCATGTTTTCGATTCCCCGGGCCCACTAAGTGCTTGCCGAACCGGTTCCCGAATGTCCTGGCTAGGCGGGGAGGCGACCCAACATCGGCCTAGGAAAAAAAAGACAGCGGCTTGTCGCAAGTGACAGGGCTTTGCCATAACAGGGGTCTCTCACTGACTGGAAACGGGATGGTGGGTTTTTAGACAAGAATCAAAATGTGTTTAAAGTGAAATATATAAGGAGTGTGGTGGGGGTTCCGAAGATGTATAGAGAGAGAAATGAAGAGGTGAGGCAGAGAGCGGGGGTGGAAAGACGGCTGGTAGATAGGGTTGACCAAAGAATACGGAGATGGCTAGGGTATATGGAAAGAATGAAGAAAGACTAACAAAATGAGTGTAGAAGGCGGAGGTGGATGAAATGGACTTAAGGGGAAGACCGACAATGAGATGGATAGGGTGAAATAGGGCCGTGGGTACAAGGGGCATGTCTGCCGAGCAGGGAAGGGAGAGGGGGAAGAGATAGGTATGAATGGAGAGTGGTTATGAATGGGTGAGAAAGGCCAAGGAAGATTTCTTCTTGACGGCTCTGTAATTGCTTCTGTGGACGAGGTGGGAGGGTTGCCATGTAAAGGAAGCTGTGTGGGTAAACCAGCCCCGGCTGTCGGGCCCTGGTGTGAAGGTGCTGTGCCTTGCTGCACTGCTTTTCATGCAGGCAGTTTGCAGTCCGTAGAGGTGACACTTCATCCACTAAAAGCTAAGATACAAATGGAAGTGGGGTGGGTGTTGGTATGGTTGAAGTGTGTGTGTGTGTGCCTTGGTTAGGCTACATCTTTGTATGTCTGCATGTAAATATGATTATGTTTGTATGTACCTTTGTGTATGTTAGCCTTACGCTGCTAGGCCACACATAAGGACGTCTTTTGGCATTCCTGTCCTCCGGAATTACGGTCGGAAACCCGGGAACTCCTTCTGGCATTGCAGTCTCCCGATGGACCACATTTCTTGAGGCCGGGGGCTGGAAACACACTTATTAATTCTTCGAACGCTCAAGAAAACCCCTGCCGTAACTCCTCTTTCTTCTTCTTCAGTTCGAAGTTTCCGAAGTCTGGTTGCCAGACATGTCAGAGCCTGTTGGAAGGTTACCGCAAGTGTCGCATTTTTTCTTTCTTTTTGGTCTATTTCCTCACTTATTTTCCTCTCTCTCTCTCTCTCTCTCTCTCTCTCTCTCTCTCTCTTTCTCTCAGACTTGGGGTCAGAATCCATCCAGCCAAGGACGTTGAATGGTCCTCCGGTCTTTCCCTTCTGTGACTACACCAACCTCATGCATTATGACTTCGACCAGACCGCCAGCAGGGCCCGACAACTCCTCCGGTCCCTGTAGTGACTGCTCAGGAACCCCTCTTCCGGGGTTCCTCAGCCCCTGGGGTTTCCACAGGGTTACACACACACAACTGGGGTTCCTCAGCGCCCTTGTAGGCCACTAACCAAACACTAGTGGTGGTTAGCGAATGCTTTAAGGAGACTTCACTGACACCCTTACCGACCAAAGTCACCTATTATCTTAAGTTCGGAGACTCATCTCTACTGAAATCAGTTCAGAAGCCCCCACCCCCTCGTTATAGGGGACTGTAGCGACGCCACTACGGACCAGAGACACCTATAATTCCACGGTTAGAGACTCATCCCCACTGGTGATCATCATCTACTTTCTACAACGACACTGTCCCCGAGGACAGAAGCGCTGGAGAAACGAACGCGACGCCCAGCTTGGACTGTCCCTTTCGTCTGGGGGCCGTGCTTCCAAGGACTTCGAAACGATCCACGAGCTTATCCACTTCGGGGGAGCCCATGTGAAGTAAAGCTTTCGTGGACTTTGGCAAGACCTATGACTGGGTCTTCGGGTTCGATCCCGCCGGCGACGTCGCCGAAGTACGTCTCTTCTTCTTCTCAGAGAAAGAAGACAAAAGAGGAAGAGAAAGGAGGTAATGTAGATAACGAGAAGGAGAGAGACAAGGAGGGAGACCAAGGGAAAAGATAGGAGGAGGAACTATAAGAAGGGGAAAAGGGGGAGGAGGAGGTGGAAGGGGACAGGAGGAACACAAAGGAACACAAAGGAAGAACAAACAACAGCAGGCCTACTGGCCCTAACGAGGCTGTTTGTGTTAACTAAACTACACTACAGTTAAGGAAACAGGGCAACTAAGCGATAGAAGATGAACTAATACTACTGCTATCACTATCCTATCCGATTAATCCAATTACGATTAAATGTCTGGTTGTCATATCTTTTATTGCAAAGGATAATAATTTATCTACGGATTAGATTCCAAGTATTTGTCTAAGCGATTTATAAATGTTGTTATCGTGTTACTTTCGAACTAACACTACTGCTATCACTATCCTATCCGATTAATCCAATTATGATTAAATGTCTGGTTGTCATTTCTTTTATTGCAAAGGATAATATTTTATCTGCGGATTAGATTCCAAGTATTTGTCTAAGCGATTTTTAAATGTTGTTATCGTGTTACTTTCGACGACTGGGAGGTAACGAATTCCACACGTTAACAACCCGGTTAAAGAAGAAGTGCTTACTTTCGTTCGTAGAGAATCTTTTGCCAATTACTTTGAAATCATTGCGTTTTCTTGTATTTGATTGGTCTAATAAGAAGTAATCGTCGACATTAATGTTGTCAAAACCTCAATCAAATCTCCTCGCATTCTTCTTTTTGAGAGTGAGAACAAGTTTAGATTTTTTAGTCTTTCTTCATACGGCAGATTTCTCAGCCTTGGTATCATTTTGGTCACTCTCCGTTGTACTCTTTCTAGTTTGTTAATATCTTTCTGGTAGTATGGGGACCAAAATTGTACACAGTATTCTAGATGGGGACGAACCAAGGAGTTATAGAGGTTTAGCAATATTTTTTCTGATTTATTTTCGAAGATTCTTCCGATGAAGCCAACTAATTTGTTTGCTGTTTTAACAACTTCTGAGCAATGTTGACTTGGCTTCAAATCATTTGATATTAAGACTCCTAGATCTTTTTCTTTAGTTACTGAATCCAGTATTTCGCCATTCATTTGGTATTGGATGTGATCATTGTTACCTCCAATGTGCATAACTTTACATTTGTTAGCGTTAAATTTCATTTGCCACTTGCTAGCCCAACTTGATAATTTATCTAGATCGGATTGTAGAGTTTCTTTCTCTTTGGTGGTTGTTACTTTACCGGCAATTTTTGTGTCATCAGCAAATTTTGATACTTTGCAGAGGAGGCCGTCATCTAGATCATTTATATATATTAAGAACAAGACGGGTCCCAAAACTGATCCTTGCGGTACGCCACTTTTAACGTCGAGCCAGCTAGATGATGCCCCGTTAATTACGACCCTCTGTTTCCGCTCTGAGAGCCAATCTTTAATCCAGTTGTGGATATTATCAGAAATGCTGTGCATTTTTAATTTGTCGAGCAATCGTTTATGGGGGACTTTATCGAATGCCTTCTGAAAATCTAGATAGATTATATCAACAGATCTACATTCCTCGTATTTGTTAAAGACGTCATGAAAAAAGTCAAGGAGATTAGTTAGACATGAGCGTTTGCTTCGGAAGCCATGTTGTGAATCTTTCATAATCTTATTTTCTTCTAAAAAATTTACTACGCTGTCACGGATAATTGTCTCTAGCAGTTTGCACACAATCGAAGTTAGGCTAATCGGTCTGTAGTTGCCTGGTTGTGATTTGTCCCCTTTCTTGAATATTGGTGTTACGTTAGCACATTTCCAATCTGATGGGACTTTACCGAGTGCTAATGATCTGTTGAAGAGGATGCACAAGGGTTTACCGATTTGATTTTTGACTTCTTGCAGAATTCTAGGTGAAATTTTGTCAGGTCCCGGGGCTTTGTTCATTTTGAGCTTATCAATCACTTGTACGACATCCCTTTCTGTAATTATGAGTTGATTTAAAACGTTTTGGAACATTTTATGTTCTGGTGGCTGATACACTGAGCAATCTTCGTCTGTGAAGACGGATGCAAAAAATTATTAAGGATTGAGGCCATCTCATTTTCATCATCCGTATGTTTTCCTTCATCGTCATTTAATGGTCCAATGCCGCAGGTGAGCGTTTTCTTCTTATTCGCATAACTATAGAATTCTTTAGGGTTCGACTTGCTTGCCTCAGCAATATACTCTTCAAGATCTTTCTTACTACGCTTTATCAGTGTTTTTGTTTCGCGGCGAATTCTGTCTAGTATTAGTTTATCGTCTTGGCTTTTAGTTGATAAATACTTTTTGTACGCATTCTTTTTACGAGAGAGGTTGTTACTAATTTCCCTATTCCACCACTTTGGTTTATTTGTTGCCGGGCGTCTCTCACGATAGGGAACACAGAGATTTACAGCATTGTTTAGGTCCTTGATGAAGTTTTCCCACGCTTTATCAATATCAGTCTCGTTCGGAGTTGTACTCCAGTCTAAGTTTTCTAGTGATGATCGAAGTCTATTGAAATTAGCTCTACGGAAGTCGGGTACTTTTTCTTTGCTGGTCTTAGATAAATTGGCTTCCATTTTAATTTTGAATGTGATGGTACGATGATCACTAGTGCTGAATAATGGGCCTATATTTACTTCGTTTACAAGATTTTCTGTTTAGAGAATATTAGGTCAAGGATGTTATCTCCTCGGGTAGGGCTGTTTACGCCTTGGTGGAGGCCACTTTCCAGTAAGTTACTATACAAGTCTCGTCCTGTATGCGAACTCAAATCTTCACCCCATCTCTTCACCGGTAAGTTAAAGTCTCCCATGATGACTGTCTCGCAGCGTTGGTTAGTTTCTATGATTAGATCGAATAATTTTTCGTCATTTACTAGTAGCTGACCCGGTGGTCTATAAACAAGTCCAATTATTACTTTAGATTTACTGCAATTGGTTCTTATTTCAACAAACAATATATCAACACTTGTTACTGTTTCTGTTTTTAACAGTGATGGTTGGAGGGAGTTATGGACATACAAGATTACTCCACCACCTATTCTATTTTCTCTTTCGCAGCTGAAAATTGTGTAGCCTGACAAACAGTATTCCGCTATAAAGTCTCGACTTGATGTGTCCAACCATGTCTCTGTTACTCCTATCACGTGATAGTTGCCTGTCGCTCCGAGAATCTCTAGGTCTTCGAACTTGTTTCGTATGCTGCGAGCATTAACGTAACATAGATTGATATCTGCCACTTTTCTGTTTTGCTCTGTTACGTGGATGTTGATGGGGGCTCCGCTGATGAGTTTTTTCTTCTAATGTCGGTCAGGTTGTTGTTGAGCAGCCTACCTAACCTTGCTGCTCCGGCTATATTCAAGTGGAGACCGTCGTCCTCAAAAAGAGTTTTATCGAAGTAGAAGTTGTCCCAGAAGTTGACAAAGTGTACTTTTTCCTTTTCACAGAGGGATTTTACTCTGTTGTTCGCACTGAATGCTTTGTCGTAGAATCTGTCTATGTCGAAATATTTTCCCCTTCTCTGGAATCTGGGAAGGATCCCTGAGATGACAAGGTTTTTCCCGGGAACCTTTTCTTTATATTTCCTGATTGTACTCCGGTACTTTTCGATGAGGTCTTCCGATCGAGTTGATTCGACGTCATTCGTACCGGCGTGGATTATGAATACCGTGTTAGCGTCCGCTTCTTTTGTGACTTCGTCACAGGACTCGGCGATGTCATCGAGTCCGGCGCCTCTATACATATAGCACCTTCTGCGGCCATTTGAAGAGCGGCCACAGAACTCTTCGGATTGGTGCCTCACTATGGAGTCTCCTACTAAACGAGTCTCAAACTCATCCTCCTTGGCTAGTTCTAAAACTTTAAATCAGTTGGAGGTGGTGGGTCCTGATGATATCTGTGCCCTCCGGCGGGGTTTGGCACCTCTCTTGACCATTTGCCATCCTCCATCCTGCAGTGCAAGCTGGGGACTATCCCGTGAAGCAGGAATGTCATTTTTGGGGACTGTACTTTCACGCGAGTGAAGGAGGAGGAGGAGGAGGAGGAGGAGGAGGAGGAGGAGGAGGAGGAGGAGGAGGAAGAAGAATTGTAAATTGTAATAGGGGGAAAAGGAGGAGAAGGAGGAGGAGGAGAAGGAGGAGGAGGAGGAGGAGGAGGAGGAATTGTAGGAGGGGGAAAATGAGGAGGGGAGAAAAAGAGGAGGTAAAAGAAGATGGACAGTCGGAGAAAAATAACCAGGAGAGGGAATTGGAAAAAAGGAAGAGGGAAAACAGGAAGAAAAAGGGGAGATGAAGGGAAAGGGAAGAGATGGAGGAGGAAGAAGAGGAAAAGGAGGAAAAGGAGGAAGAAGAGGAGAAAAGGAACAAAAGAAGAAGGAGGAGGACGAAGAGGAGGAAAGGGAGCAAAACAAGAAGGTGGAGGAGGAGAAAGAAGAAGAGGAGGAAAGGGAGCAAAAGAAGGAGAAGATGGAGGAGGAGGAGAAGAAGAAGGAAGAAACGAAGAAGGCGGTGGCGGAAGGGAGGATGAGGAGGCAGACAGCGAAGGTAATAGAGACACACACATATATATATATATGAATGTGTGTGTATGTATATTGTACGGAACTTTTATGTGACTATAACCTTCCCTAGTTTTCTTATTTCTGTATAAATATTGTGTTCTATGTCTCTTTCTTGTACTCTGAGGATGTCGTAATAGACGAAAACGTTTAGTATTCAGACTTTATTTTCCCTGTGGTTTCTGCAATATTATTTAGTCACGTGTTATTGTGATTATTTTTGCATATATATATATATATATATATATATATATATATATATATATATATATATATATATATATATATATATATATATATATATTCTCTTGTTGACAGACGAGATTGAATAATATTGCTGTTTCTGCATTGTTTATCTTTTTGTTAAGAACTTCAATTTCTCTTGCTAATTTACGGTGTTGGACTGATAGTTTGCTGAGTAGCTGTCCGTATGAGGTTGCAACGTTTCGGTCTTCTCTGGAGACCATCTTCAGTCTAATTGTTTGGGTGTGTATGTGTGCGGTGTTTATATACTATTTTATTTCTGATTGTTTGGATGGTGTCGTGTGAAGCGATCATCCTGATTGGCTGCTACGTAGTCATCAGGGATCACTAGGAGAGGTGAGGTCAGGTCCGCTTGTGGGATGGGAGAATCTGGAGGTCTATACTGTGTATGTTCATGGTTGGTTTTAATTCTGCTATATAAATTGCTTCAATAAATGCAGCCAATCAGGATGATCGCTTCACACGACACCATCCAAACAATCAAAAATGAAATAGTATATAAACATCGCACACATACACACCCAAACAATTAGACTGAAGATGGTCTCCAGAGAAGACCGAAACGTTGCAACCTCATACGGACAGCTACTCAGCAAACTATCAGTCCAACACCGTAAATTAGCAAGAGAAATTGAAGTTCTTAACAAAAAGATAAACAATGCAGAAACAGCAATATTATTTAATCCCAGCTTGGACTGTCCCCTTCGAAACGATACACGAGCTTATACACTTCGGGGGAGCCCATGTGAAGTAAAGCTTTCGTGGACTTTGGCAAGACCTATGACTGGGTCTTCGGGTTCGATCCCGCCGGCGACGTCGCCGAAGTACGTCTCTTCTTCTTCTCAGAGAAAGAAGACAAAAGAGAAAGAGAAGGGAGGTCATGTAGATAACGAGAAGGAGAGAAACAAGGAGGAAGACCAAGGGAAAAGATAGGAGGAGGAACTATAAGAAGGGGAAAAGGGGGAGGAGGAGGTGGAAGGGGATAGGAGGAGGAGGAGGAGGAAGAAGAATTGTAAATTGTAATAGGGGGAAAAGGAGGAGGAGGAGGAGGAGGAGAAATTGTAAGAGGGGGAAAATGAGGAGGGGAGAAGAGGAGGAGGTAAAAGAAGATGGACAGTCGGAGAAAGATAACCAGGAGAGGGAATTGGAAAAAAGGAACAGGGAAATCAGGAGGAAAAAGGGGAGATGAAGGGAAAGGGAAGAGATGGAGGAGGAAGAAGAGGAAAAGGAGGAAGAAGAGGAGAAAAGGAACAAAAGAAGAAGGAGGAGGAGAAGAAGAAAGAAGAGGAGGACGAAGAGGAGGAAAGGGAGCAAAAGAAGAAGGTGGAGGAGAAGGAGGAGAAAGAAGAAGAGGAGGAAAAGGAGCAAAAGAAGGAGAAGAAGAAGGAAGAAACGAAGAAGGCGGTGGCGGAAGGATGAGGAGGCAGACAGCGAAGGTAATAGAGACACACACATATATATATATGAATGTGTGTGTATGTATATTGTACGGAACTTTTATGTGACTATAACTTTCCCTAGTTTTCTTATTTCTGTATAAATATTGTGTTCTATGTCTCTTTCTTGTACTCTGAGGATGTCGTAATAGACGAAAACGTTTAGTATTCCGACTTTATTTTCCCTGTGGTTTCTGCAGTATTATTTAGTCATGTGTTATTGTGATTATTTTTGCATACACACACACACACACACACACACACACACACACACATATATATATATATATATATATATATATATATATATATACATATATACATATATATATGTATACATACATATATACATATATATATATATATATACATATATATATACCAAAGGCTTTTTTCCCTCTTACACGGGAGATAGCCAAAAGAAAAAGGCATAGAAACCAGTCCCACCCATTCCATCCACTACAAACTACACTCCCCCCTACCCTCTTCCCTCCCTCTTATCTCGGCAACTCCTGGATGACGGGTCATCCCTGTATCTTGTCCACTTGTGTGTGATAGTAATAATACCAATGACAACAACAACAACAACAATAACAATACTCATAATGATAATGATAATAATAATAATAATAATAATAATAATAATAATAATAATAATAATAATAATGATAATAATAATAATAATAATAATAATAATAATAATAATAATAATTCATACATATATAATGATACTTATACTACTACTACTATTCTACTGTCATTCTTTGTTACACTATCAATCTGTGTCGCGAGGAAGCTTGTGCCCAGGAGTGGTCTTGCCCCGCGGAAGAGAAAGGAAGTTGGGGGATAAGACGCCACCGAAGAACGTCCCTTCGATGAATGGCTTGGCAAGCCATGCAGTGACTGGCGCTCCCCCGAACTCTTGCGGACAAAGACTCAAAGTCCTTTCAAGACGACGCCATGGCCCGGGCACCCGACAAGTCTTTGTCAAGACCTTTATGGATATTGAAGAACTTACGGGCTTTTTTAAACGGGACAAGAAAAAGGGCCAAAAGGTCATTGAAGAGACCATACGGTCCTCCAGGAGAAAATCATGGGCTTTTTCCAACAGGCTTCCGACGTACGAGCCAAAGTTGATGTCAAAAGGTCATTACAAAGACCTTATAGGCTCTGAAGATTCATTATGGGCTTTTTTGAATGGGCTTAGTAAATGGACAGACTCGGTGCGAAAAAAGACATTGAAGTCTTGATGTGCAAGTTCTTTGGGCTTTATGATTGGGCTTCATAATAAGATGATATAATTGGGCAAACCACAAGGAAAACGATCACGAAAAACGATCTTTTGTTCTTTGGAAAGAAATTTCGGGCTTTTCGAATAAGCCTCGCGAGGCTGGAGCATTTTCACTTGGGCTAAAAGAAGCTTTTAGTTGCAGGCCAGCAGGAGCCATAAGACAACAAATCGACACAAGTTACTTGGGCGTCGTTGGGCAAGCCCTCAGCTGAATAAAATCCTTTGTTTTTATATTAGACCAAATTCCTACATTGTTATTAGTTCAGTGACATTGGCAGTATTCTTTATCATGTTATTTTGTCTAAAGGTACACTTACACTAGTCAACGGAATGGTCGGATTCCAAAGATTCAATTGGACTTCGTGCAAGGTCGGAGCGTAACTTCACACTCCAACCTTGAACGAAATTCAATGTAATCTGTTGGGATCCTACCATTCCGTTGACTAGCGTAACCGTATCTAAAAGTAAGCTTTGTATCTGTATATAATCATCTTGCATGAGCAAAAAAAAAAAAGGTGACTCCGTGATTTGCCGCTTCAGAATTGAGGCTTGCGGTTGAGGGCGAATGATGCTGCAACTTTCCCTACCAATTCCTGTGGTTCTCAATTCTAATTTCGTTCTGGTTTCTAACGCCAGATTATTTCTATTGACCTCAAAGAAATTGATCTAGGAGCAAACGAGTCAATTTTCTCTTGTCAGATTACATTAAAATAATATATATATATATATATATATATATATATATATATATATATATATATATATTGAAGGTGAAAGAAGTTGACGAGGAGAAATGGGAGAATTTTACTCCTTAACGTTTCGACCCGCAGGGTCTTCATCACAAAGGTAACAACTCAAACGTAACCGGATATTTTATACACGGACGGGTCATCTTATGGGACGCTTCGGAGAGCTTGTTATTTTATCTGCGTATTCTTTTATTATTAATAAGCTTGTGGCTTTTGCTAAACATATAAATCCTTCTCTATGGTTAATGTTATTAGTGTTGATATATGCTGCCTCAATTGTCTTCCTTAGTTTCTTGGATGATCCTTTATTTAATACGGTTGTGTTGTTCCAGTCTGGAAGGTGACCATGTTTATCCACATGTATTACTATGGAGTTAGGTGTCCTATGGGCTTTTACGTCATTTTTATGTTCATTTATCCTTTTATTAAGTCCGCGACCAGATTCACCAAAATATGAAGAGGGACAGCCTTTACACGGGATTTTATAAACAACGCTGTTTGATAACATTGAAGGCGACGTTATGTCTATGTAAACACACCGACGGAGGTGACTGCTTTATAATCGCTGATGTAATCAAAACTGTAAGCGCAAGTTATTCTTCGTTTGACAATGCTGAGGTAAACGATATTGCTAGTGACATTGTAACGGCTTTCCGGATTGGAGAAAAGGTGGAGAAGGAGGAAAAGACTATTGGTGCATGAATTCAAAGTCACGCCCATAAGGAGTGACATTTATTTAAGTCAGAGGAGATTGGATTAGAAAAATTAGTGACGTCAGACGAAGGTAGCTAAGCGTAGGATACGGGGATCTCGGGGAGACGGTGTGAGGAGACGAGAGAGAGAGATCCTGAGTGTACCAAGACTGTGAAATTACAGTGAAAGAAGAAAAGTACCAATTTCTTTACCCCAGGACTGATTTGAAGTACATGACAAGAACTAGGCATGGGGCCTAATGAACTTGGAAACTAGTGAGACTAAAGGAAACTAGGCATAGGGCCTACTGCTTAAAAAGGACTGGAAAACTTATAAGAAAAGACGTGAGGGGAAATTAAGTGACTACTAACAGAATAGAGGAAGAGGTCTGACAGTGGTGGTGACAGTGACTACAAGGGAGGTGAAAATATATACTGTATATATATATATATATATATATATATATATATATATATATATATATACTGTATATATATGTATATTGCAGAAGCCATTGTAGGATGTATCTATAGGATTCCTTGTAAACACTGTAGCTCCTGTTACATTGGCCAAACTGGTAAAGAATTAAATGTTAGGATGAATCAACACAGATATAGTATAAGGACGGGCCAAATGTCTAGTGGGGGGTTTTGTCCATGTAAGGGACACTAACCATAATATTGACTGGGACAATGCTGGCAAAATTGTTGTTTGTAACTCTGTTTTAGAAAGGAACATCATTCAATCCAGTTTTATAAAGAACAATTTTGATAACAATATCAACTTGAGTTTAGGTTTATTTAAACTGGATAATTTCATAATTAATAGGATAGTAAAGCAGTATCATGGCTCCTAATTGTGCCAGATGTCCTGTGGACGTTTCGGCCACATGGTTTTGCTCCATTGTATTTCCTGTTTTATTGTTTTATTATGACTATTATTAGTTCCATTTGTATATGAATGTGTGTGTATGTATGTTGTACGGAACTTTTATGTGACTATAGCCTTCCCCAGTTTTCTTATTTCTGTATAGATATTGTGTTCTATGTCTCTTTCTTGTATTATGAGGATGTCGTAATAGACGAAAACGTTTAGTATTCCGACTTTATTTTCCCTGTGGTTTCTGCAATATTATTTAGTCACGCGTGATTGTGATTATTTTTGCATATATATATACATACATATATATATATATATATGCAAAGAAATCACAAAACACACGTGATAAACTATTTTTGCAGAAACCACCGGGAAATTGAAAAAAACAGATACCGAACGTTTTCGTCTATTTAGACATTTTCAAAGGTACAAAAAAGCAATACAGAAAGAAACAATAAATACATAAGAAGACAAGGATACTCGGAGAGGTCCCATGTTACATTTTATCACACACAATTTTGTCAATAATAAAATTGTCCAATTTAAATAAACCCAAACTCAAGTTCATGTTATTTCCAAAATTTCTTTTTATAAAACAAGATTCAATAATATTTCTTTCTATAATATTATTACAAGAAGTAATTATTTTAGAACTTCCCCAGTCAATATTATGACCATAATCCCTTTGGTGGACAAATAATCCACTGGACACTTGCCCCGTTCTAATACTATATTTATGTTGGCCTATTCTTTTTTCTAAGCCTTTGCCTGTTTGGCCTATATAAATAAAATCACAGTTTTTACATGGTATATTATAAATACATCCTTCTTTACTTCTTGGAGAATTTTTAATTAACAGACTCTTAATGTTATTATTATTTTTTAATACTATCTGGATACCAAATTTTTCAAAAATGCTAGGAAGATGGATTAAATTTTCGTGGTACGGAATTGTTAACATATTTTTATAATTAAATGGTTTGACCTGCGACGTATTAAGAAAACATTTCCTAGCTTTGATTTTTGTTTTATCAATAAGATGTTTGGGATATTTTAAATTTTCTCCAATGTCATAGATGAATTGTATCTCTTGATCCAAGAACTCAGGGGAACAAATTCTATAAGCTCTCAGGAACATTGAAGAAAAAACTGACAACTTGGATTTTTGACTGTGATACATACCAATCAAAGCGCCAAGGACATTGCTCGCTTCCAAGTTTTATATCTTTAATAAACTTTTCCAATGTAATATTGTCAGTGTACCACTGTAATAGAAATAAACCTTTTATTATTATTATTATTATTATTATTATTAAATATCTACATCTAAAAATGGTGATTTATTATTTTCTTCAACCTCTACTGTGAATTTAATGGAATGCACCAAATTATTTAATTCTGACATGAACTTGAGTTTGGGTTTATCTAAATTGGACAATTTTATTACTGACAAAATTGTGTGTGATAAAATGTAACATGGGACCTCTCCGAGTATCCTTGTCTTCTTATGTATTTATTGTTTCTTTCTGTATTGCTTTTTTGTACCTTTGAAAATGTCTAAATAGACGAAAACGTTCGGTATCTGTTTTTTTCAATTTCCCGGTGGTATCTGCAATATATATATATATATGTATATATATATATATATATATATATATATATATATATATATACATATATATATATATATATATCATAGGCTTTTTCCCCCTTACACGGGAGGTAACCAAAAGACAAAGGCATAGAAACCACTCCCACCCATTCCATCCCCTATATACTCCACTCCCCCCTACCCTCTTTCCTCCCTCTTATTTTGGCACCTCCTGGATGACGGGTCATACCTGCATCTTGTCCACTTGTGTTTGATAATATTAATACCAATGACAGCAACAACAACAACAATAACAACAACAATAACAACAACAATAATAATAATAATAATAATAAAAATAATAACAAAAATAATAATAATAATAATAATAATAATAATTCATACATATATAATGATACTTATACTACTACTACTACTATTCTACTGTCATTGTTACACTATCAATCTGTGTCGTGAGGAAGCTTGTGCCCAGGAGTGGTCTTGCCCCGCGGAAGAGGAAGGAAGTTGGGGGAAGATTTTTAGTTTTGGGCTCAGAAGAAAGCTCTCCCTCCTCGGGATAAGACGCCACCGAAGAACGTCCCTTCGATGAATGGCTTGGCAAGCCATGCAGTGACTGGCGCTCCCCCGAACTCTTGCGGACAAAGACTCAAAGTCCCTTCAACACGACGCCATGGCCCGGGCACCCGACGCGTCTTTGTCAAGACCTTTATGGACATTGAAGAACTTACGGCCTTTTTCAAACGGGCTAACAAAAAGGGCCAAAAGGTCACTGAAGAGACCATACGGTCCTCCAGGAGAAAATCAGGGGCTTTTTCCAACAGGCTTCCGACGAAGAAGCCAAAGTTGATGTCAAAAGGTCATTACAAAGACCTTATAGGCTCTGAAGATTCATTATGGGCTTTTTTGAATGGGCTTAGTAAATGGACAGACTCGAAGCGAAAAAAGACATTGAAGTCTTGATGTGCAAGTTCTTTGGGCTTTATGATTGGGCTTCATAATAAGATGATCTAATTGGGCAAACCACAAGGAAAACGATCACGAAAAACCATCTTTTGTTCTTTGGAAAGGAATTTCGGGCTTTTCGAATAAGCCTCGCGAGGCTGGATCATTTTCACTTGGGCTAAAAGAAGCTTTTAGTTGCAGGCCAGCAGGAGCCATAAGACAACAAATCGACACAAGTTACTTGGGCGTCGTTGGGCTAGCCCTCAGCTGAATAAAATCCTTTGGTTTTATATTAGACAAAATTCCTACATTGTTATTAGTTCTGTGACATTGGCAGTATTCTTTATCATGTTATTTTGTCTAAAGGTACAGTTACATTAGTCAACGGAATGGTTGGATTCCAAAGATTCAATTGGACTTCGTCCAAGGTCGGAGCGTAACTTCACACTCCAACCTTGAACGAAATTCAATGTAATCTGTTGGGATCCTACCATTCCGTTGACTAGCGTAACCGTATCTAAAAGTAAGCTTTGTATCTGTAAATAATAATAATAATAATAAAAAAAGTGACTCCGTGATTTGCCGCTTCAGAATTGAGGCTTGCGGTTTAGGACGATTGATGCTGCAACTTTCCCTACCAATTCCTGTGGTTCTCAATTCTAATTTCGTTCTGGTTTCTAACGCCAGATTATTTTTATTGACCTCAAAGAAATTGATCTAGGAGCTAACGAGTCAATTTTCGCTTGTCAGATTACATTAAAATAATATATATATATATATATATATATATATATATATTGAGGAATGGACGACAAAATGAGTGGCAGGGTGGTGAGATAAACACCGAGAACCGTTGAAGTTTTATTAACTGACGTTTCGCTCTTAACAGAGCTTCTTCAGAGTGTACAAACAATCGGGAAATCAACAGTTATATATCTTACATCATTCCGCGTTCCTTCCCTAACCCACCCCCTCCCTCCCTCTCGTACCCTTCAGCTCCTGTAAGATCATCCAGCCGGACATTTTGGACAGCTTAATAAAACCATCACGATGGTTACAGCAGGGCTGGGATGCTATAAAAGCTGCTTCTACTATTTTTCTTTTTTTCTTGTCTAATCCTTGTTTTAATATTTCCACTTCGTCCCAGTTAGGTAAATGTCCGTATTCCTCCGCATGAATCACCAGGGCGTTTGATGTTCGGTGGGCCCTCAGGTCGCTCTTGTGCTCATATGTCCGCTTGTGTATGCCTCTTCCTGTCTCCCCAAAGTAGTTTAGGTCACAGCCACCACATGGGATTCTGTAAACCATGCTGTTGTTATTATGTTCATTTCTACTCTTACCTCTCACTACTTCACCTATCTTCGTACTGGATGTACTGGCGATGTTCAGCCCTGCTCTGCGGAGCAAATGTCCTAACTCTTCTGTGTGCTTGGAGTTGGGAACTACAATGAAGCCACCTTCCTTAGTCTCCTTTTTCTCATCATTTCTCTTTTCCATTATTTTAAGAGCTATTTGAAGCTATTTGAAGCTATTCCAAGCACACAGAAGAGTTAGGACATTTGCTCCGCAGAGCAGGGCTGAAGATCGCCAATACATCCAGTACGAAGATATGTGAAGTAGTGAGAGGTAAGAGTAGAAATTAAGCTGTCCAAAATGTCCGGCTGGATGATCTTACAGGAGCTGAAGGGTACGAGAGGGAGGGAGGGAGGGGGTGGGTTAAGGAAGGAACGCGGAATGATGTAAGATATGTAACTGTTGATTTCCCGATTATGTTTGTACACTCTGAAGAAGCTCTGTTAAGAGCGAAACGTCAGTTAATAAAACTTCAACGGTTCTCGGTGTTTATCTCACCACCCTGCCACTCATTTTGTCGTCCATTCCTCAACATGTCGAGTGGTGGTGAGATACCGGGAATCTTATGGAGGGAGTTTCGTGCAAAACGGAAAATCAACAGCTGTATACTTCGCAGGCGTTCCCTACAAGACTGCATAGATGAGAAAGTTCTACCTAGGGAAGCGCCAAAACAGCTCAGGAAGGAAGGAGTCCCTTTTAGTAACAGTGCAGAAATGTTTCTATCCGAGGCCTGTGAGGACCTGAGTAACGAAGTTGAAAATCTACGAGCCAGCACCAGCCAGGTACGTTTAGCATCATTCCTTCTACGCAAACTTGATACCGAGAAATCAGTGCAAAGTGTGAGACTGAAAAAGAAATTGGAGTTACTCTGTGAACAAAGTGATTGGAATGAAGTGGGCAATGCTGATCTCATAGTGAATCTTTCAAACCGACAACTATCTGACACTGAAAAACAAGCCCTTTCGCTCGGTCTTAAGTTCGATACCGGTGTGAGTAACAAAAGTTTTTCTGATTTTATAAATAAAAACTATAGATGGGATGACAGTGATGTAGAGAAAGGTTTTAAACAGGGATTGTTAACGTGTTTCCATGCTTTAGCAAATCTTAATCGATGTAGCATCCCTAGGCGTTTCAAGATAGCTTTGGGAAATTTAGGAAGTGACGAAGACTTAGTTATCACGAGTGCAGATAAAGGAGGAGGAGTTGTCATATTAAACAGGACAGACTACAACATCAAAATGATGGATTTACTCAACGATACATCCACGTATGAGAAAAAACCCTTAGGAAACGCAGAACGAGAAGGGATACGGTTCAAGAAAGAAGCCAGGAGGATATTAATGCGAACCAACAGAGGCAAGAAACTTGTGGGATTGTTAGAAGAAGCACCAAGACCGCCCAGGATGAGGGGATTACCAAAGACACACAAGCCGGGTATACCGATGAGACCCATTACGTCAGGTATCGGCAGCGCTCCCCACAGGTTAGCCAAGTGTTTAGCCAAACCGTTATCTCGATGTTTGGGGGCACTTAGCAGTGGCCATTTGAAGGACTCAAGTGACCTAATCACGAGACTCAGTAATGTGGATTTCTCACAGAGAGTCATGATAAGTTACGATGTAACTGCTTTGTTCACACATGTTTGCGCAGAGGGGGCACTAACAGCAGCCAAGGAAGCCATCGGTAATATAGATGACCAGGATTTACCAGTGGGAAGAAATGATTTTTTGGAATTAGTCTCTCTGTGTATCAGATTCGGACCGTTCATGTTCCAGGATGAGGAATATTGTCAGATACGTGGTCTGGCAATGGGGAGTCCACTCAGTGCAGTCCTTGCATCATTATACATGGAAGTTTTGGAGAGAGATCATTTTATAAAAAATATGGGAAGAGGGACCCATATGTAGACGACGTCCTAGTCATTGCCCCGGAGAAAACCAATTTCACCACCAAACTTAATAGGCTGAACATGGTAAACAGGGATATTCAGTTCACAGTAGAACACGAGGTGGATCAAAAGTTACCTTTCTTGGATGTATTAATTTGGAGGAAGGATAACGGCACGGTGGGTTTCTCGGTTCACAGAAAAGCTACCAACAAAAATGACCTCATCCACTACTTTTCAGCACATAGTGAAAGGATAAAGAGAGGAGTAATAATTGGATTTTTTCTCAGAGCGTTCCGGGTATGTAGTGAAGAATATATTGTCAGAGAAATCAAATATATTGTTAAAGTGTTCTCAGGACTAAAATATCCAGAAGGGTTACTCCATAGTTTGAAGAAAATAGCTCTTAAAATAACGGAAAAGAGAAATGATGAGAAAAAGGAGACTAAGGAAGGTGGCTTCATTGTAGTTCCCAACTCCAAGCACACAGAAGAGTTAGGACATTTGCTCCGCAGAGCAGGGCTGAACATCGCCAGTACATCCAGTACGAAGATAGGTGAAGTAGTGAGAGGTAAGAGTAGAAATGAACATAATAACAACAGCATGGTTTACAGAATCCCATGTGGTGGCTGTGACCTAAACTACTTTGGGGAGACAGGAAGAGGCATACACACGCGGACATATGAGCACAAGAGCGACCTGAGGGCCCACCGAACATCAAACGCCCTGGTGATTCATGCGGAGGAATACGGACATTTACCTAACTGGGGCGGAGTGGAAATATCAAAACAAGGATTAGACAAGAAAAAAAAAAAGAAAAATAGTAGAAGCAGCTTTTATAGCATCCCAGCCCTGCTATAACCATCGTGATAGTTTTATTAAGCTGTCCAAAATGTCCGGCTGGATGATCTTACAGGAGCTGAAGGGTACGAGAGGGAGGGAGGGGGTGGGTTAAGGAAGGAACACGGAATGATGTAAGATATATAACTGTTGATTTCCCGATTATGTTTGTACACTCTGAAGAAGCTCTGTTAAGAGCGAAACGTCAGTTAATAAAACTTC
>NW_027467759.1:495000-517500 GCF_046742065.1 Oratosquilla oratoria | reverse complement strand
AAAACTCTATGTGGAAAACTGTTTTTCCTCAGTTCTCTTCTATAGCTATGTTTTCTTAATTTCCTTCCATGTCCTCTTGTGTTTCTCTTGTCCCAGTTTAGTAATTCTTCTCTATCAAGTATCTCTGTGCCTTTCATGATTCTGTAAATGGTCAGTAGGTCTCCTCTCTCTCTTCTTTGCTCCAGTGTCGGTAGCTCCAGTTTAGCCAATCTCTCCTCGTATGATAGGTTTGCAAGTGCAGGTGCCATTTTTGTAGCTGCTCTTTGGATTCTTTCTATTTTCTTTATGTCCTTTTTGGTACTGGGGGACCACAATGTCGCCGCATACTCTATTCTAGGCCTTATCAATGTAACCAATATTTTTTTATCATGTCTTCGTCCAGGTAAGCAAAAGCCACTTTTATTGATCTTAGCAAGTTGTAAGTCTCCCCGACAATTTTGTTAATCTGTGTATCATAGGACAAGTCGTTTGTGATAATAACTCCCGTCTTTTTCGGATCCTACTTTCTTTACTTCCTTGGTTCCAATTGTATATTTTCTTGATATTCTGTTTTTGCTTTTTCCAAACTCCATTATGCTACACTTCTTAGTATTAAAATCCACTTCCCATTTCTGACTCCAGTTCCATACCCTATTCAGATCTTCTTGCAGTGCTTCACAGTCCTTATCAGTTTCTACTTTCCTTAACAGTTTGGCGTCATCAGCAAAGAAGCTCATGTAACAGTTCACGCCCTCGTCCATATCATTCATATAGATAGCAAACATTATTGGAGCCAGTACAGATCCTTGCGGTACTCCACTGATCACCTCTTTCCAATCTGAATATTTTTCTCTGAGTACTACTCTCATCTTTCTTCCAGTCAGGAAGTCCTCCATCCATTTTAGTAGGTTCCCTCGTATTCCTCCTATGTGTTCCAGTTTTTTTTTAGTAGTTTTCTGTGTGGTACTTTGTCAAATGCTTTTTGCAAGTCTAGGAATGCACAATCAGCCCATCCGTTTCTTTCTTGCACTATGTCTATTAGTCTTGAGTAGAAGCATATCAAGTTTGTGTTGCATGATCTACCTTGTCTGAACCCGAATTGTCTTGGTTTTAATATGTTGTTATCTTCCAGGTGTTTTACCCACCTATTATTGATGATTTTCTCACAAATTTTGGCTATAGTGCTTGTTAGTGATACTGGTCTATAGTTGGTGGGTTCTTCCTTGTTTCCTCCTTTATATATTGGTAAAATGTTAGCATTTTTCCAGTCATAAGGTATCTTTCCTTCCTTGAGTGAGCTATTTATTATGATGTGTATTTTGTCCGTTAGCTCTTCTTTGCATTCTTTTAGAATCCAATTTACAATTCCAACCGGGCCATGTGATTTTCTGACGTCCAATTTTGATAGGTGTTCTGATATTTCTTTTTGTGATGTTGTAAATTCACTCATGTGGGGAGAATGTTTGTTATTATCTACGTCCCAATTTTGTATTTTCTCTCTGGTGAAGACAGATTTAAAGTGGTTGTTCATGATTTCGGCCATCTCTAATTCTTCTGTGTATTCTATATTTCCTTGGCGTAGTTTCACTAGTTCCTGTTTGGTTTTAAGTTTACCATTTACATACCGGTAGAATAGCTTGGGCTGATCTTTGCATTTATCTATAATATCCTTCTCATGGTTCCCTTTCTCCTCTCTTCTCACATTAACGTACTCATTTCTATAGTTTATATAAATTTGCCATTTGCTTTGTTTTTTGTCTTTTCTCCACGTTTTCCAAGTTTTGTCCCTTCTGCCTTTTGCCTCACTGCATCTTTTGTTGAACCAACATTTAATGTACTCTCTCGCTTTTGTCTTGGTACATGCCTGTTTACCCCTTCATTGTAATTATCCAACAGTATGTTCCATTTCTCTTCCACTGTTGTCTCTTCCATATAGAATTATTCCCAGTTTGCATTCTGGAAGAACGTCTTTAGTTTTGAAAAGTCTGTTTTGTTGTACATCAATCTTCCTTTCCTATGCTTTTCGCTCCTCTTCATCTCTATTTCTTCCTTTAGTACAGTTTCGATGAGTACATGGTCACTCTTTCCAATTGGTGTCTTGTAGTGGACTTTGTCCACTATTTCAGGTTCCGTTGTAAATATTATATCTAGTTTTGATGGCTCTGCATTGTTTCTGTATCTTGTGTTTTCACTGACCCACTGGGTCATTGTGTACTCCATGGTCATGTCTAGCAGTACATTGCCCCACACGTCATCTCCTCGTACTGTCATGTTGTCCCAACAAATTTCTTTGCAATTGAAGTCTCCCATAATTACTAGATTACCCTTACCCATTAGTATCTCATTTAGTGATTTTCTTGTACCTTCTAGCATTTTTGTGTGTTCGTTTTCTTTCCAAGCATTCGTTCTTGGGGGCACATAGGTCACCACAAACTTTCTACTTTTCATATTCTTGCCTTCGACTTTTATCATGATAAGTTCAACATTACCTTTGCCCTCTGCAATTTTTGTCACGTTTAGGTCTTTCTTGGCCAAGAACATGATTCCCCCTCCCTGCTTTTTGTCCCTGTTTCTTATCCAGTAATTGTATAGCCCTTGTCCAATATCAATAGATGGTATTTCTCCTCTTAGTTTAGTCTCTACAATTCCCATTATGTCTGGTTTTTCTTCTAACAGATAATCATTGAGTTCGTTCAGACCTAAAATTAATCCGTCAATGTTACTATAGGCCACTTAATTTTCTTCCTTCTCCACTATCTTTTCTGTCCATGGTTTTTTCGTTTTGATGTGCTACTGTTTCAATCTCATGTCGATTACTCTCCAATGGAATTCTTTGCATGTGTGCGCGCGTGTCTGTGTGTGTGTGTAAATGGATAAACCTTTAGTTCACTAGATTTTTTCTTCTGGTGACCTATACATACATACATACATATAAATTTCTGTATATGCACTTATACATTACGCAAGAGAAACCCTAGCAAGATGTTCCCAACATGTAACCTCTTGGGTTTGGTGCCTCATTCATCCAGTTGCTCTTTGCCCACGCGATCTAACAGCACACTTTGAACGTCTCGGATGCTTTGCCCAAGTAGACTTCATGAGCGGCGAACTCCCAAGATTCTTTGACGAAGGAAACCACCTCGTGAGCGGCAGACTCCAAAATTCTTTGTCGAAGAGGACCTGGCAAGTAGCAGACTTCGAAGATTCTGAGCGCTCTGCCGAAGATCTCGTAAGTGGCAGAAGGCATGCAGGTATCTGGGGGAAACGCGAAGAGAAGTCTGTACAAATGGAAGGCGACTCTTCCCACGATGGGGATGACAGGTGGTGATGGATACGGAGCTGCCTAGTGTAGGCCTTATGGTCTCTTGCAGTCTCCTTCATTCTTATGTTCTTATGTTCCCACGACACTGGATGGGGCAGAGACTTGGATTTCAAGGATGAGTCGGGTAGTCCAGCAAATACAGTTCTTTAATTCATGAGCAGGTGGCCATGTTTTCGATTCCCCGGGCCCACTGCGTGCTTGCCGAACCGGTTCCCGAATGTCCTGGCTAGGCGGGAAGGCGACCCAACATCGGCTTAGGAAAAAAATACAGGGCTTTGCCATAACAGGGGTCTCTCACTAACTTGAAACGGGATGGTGTGTTTTTAGACAAGAATCAAAATGTGTCTAAGGTGAAATATTTTAAGGAGTGTGGTGGAGGTTCCGAAGATGTATAGAGAGAGAAATGAAGAGGTGAGGCAGAGAGCGGGGGTGAAAAGACAGCTGGTAGATAAGGTTGACCAAAGAATACGGAGATGGCTACGGTATATGTAAAGAATGAAGAAAGACTAACAAAATGAGTGTGGAAGGCGGAGGTGGATGGAATGGACTTGAGGGGAAGACCGACAATGAGATGGATAGGGTGAAATAAGGCCGTGGGTACAAGGGGCATGTCTGCCGAGCAGGGAAGGGAGAGGGGAAGAGATAGGTATGAATGGAGAGTGGTTATGAATGGGTGAGAAAGGCCAAGGAAGATTTCTTCTTGACGGCTCTGTAATTGCTTCTGTGGACGAGGGGGGAGGGTTGCCATGTAAAGGAAGCTGTGTGGGTAAACCAGCCCCGGCTGTCGGGCACTGGTGTGAAGGTGCTGTGCCTTGCTGCATTGCTTTTCATGCAGGCAGTTTGCAGTCCGTAGAGGTGACACTTCATCCACTAAAAGCTAAGATACAAATGGATGTGGGGTCTGAATCTAGACTCACTCCTGGTAACCTTTACATTGGTAGATATTCTTCTGTCCGAACTATAATTCTTTTATTATGAAATTGTCCAGTCTGTCGATTCCATCTATATCTGATTAATTTGTGTTCCCCTTTATGTTGATAAAATCTATTAATTATTTTCATGCAGTGGTCTATCATTTTTTCTCCCACTGAGTTTATCTTTTCTCCAAATGTCGCTATTATATTCTCTATTCCTTCTCTTTACCTTCCAACCTTTCATTAAAATCACCAATCGAAAGTCCTATATCGCCATCTAGGATCTCGTATTCTTCTTCAAAATAATCCAAGAGTTGTTCTTTACCTTCTTCAGGACATCCCTGTAGAGGCGCATACACATGATATATGTTGTACTTTCTTCCGTTCATCCGTATTGTATATTTCATTAGTCTTTAGTTGACCAACTTCACCTCTAGTCTTTAATTGATCAACTTCACCTCTCGAATATACTGTGCGAATCTTGGTCTCACTATCATAGCGACCCCGTGCCTTCTCCCTCTCTCTTCTCTTCCACACTACAACAAGGTATACCCTCCCCCAAGGTCTCTTCCTCCATCTTTTCCCCAGCGTCTTGTCTCTGCCATCCCTATGAACTCCATCTTTCTTTCCTTCATCATCTCCAAGATTTCTTCTTCCTTGTCTCTGTATGTTGCGATGTTGATCATCGAAAGTCTTAGTTTATGGAGCGTCTTGTGACAATTTCCTTTATGCTTCCGACTTCGTTTACCAAAGTGCCGTCTGGATTCCGAGGTTGGTGGTCGTCGTAGAGTTTCACGAACAAAAGAATTTTGACACCGCCGGCTAGCTAGCTGGGCCTGTCGGGGCAACCCTCTTCCTTTATCAGCCGGGCTTGGAATACGCACACGTATATACTTACATACATACATACATACATACATGCATACATACATACCTATATATATATACTGTATATATATATATATATATATATATATATATATATATATATATATATATATATATATATGTATGTATGTATATTGCAGAAGCCATTGTAGGATGTATCTATAGGATTCCTTGTAAACACTGTAGCTTCTGTTACATTGGCCAAACTGGTAAAGAATTAAATGTTAGGATGAATCAACACAGATATAGTATAAGGACGGGCCAAATGTCCAGTGGGGGTTTTTGTCCATGTAAGGGACACTAACCATAATATTGACTGGGACAATGCTAGCAAAATTGTTTTTTGTAATTCTGTTTTAGAAAGGAACATCATTGAATCCAGTTTTATAAAGAACAATTTTGATAACAATATCAACTTGATTTTAGGTTTATTTAAACTGGATAATTTCCTAATTAATAGGATAGTAAAGCAGTATCATGGCTCCTAATTGTGCCAGATGTCCTGTGGACGTTTCGGCCACATGGTTTTGCTCCATTGTATTTCCTGTTTTATTGTTTTATTATGACTATTATTAGTTCCATTTGTATATGAATGTGTGTGTATGTATATTGTACGGAACTTTTATGTGACTATAATCTTCCCTAGTTTTCTTATTTCTGTATAAATATTGTGTTCTATGTCTCTTTCTTGTACTATGAGGATGTCGTAATAGACGAAAACGTTTAGTATTCCGACTTTATTTTCCCTGTGGCTTCTGCAATATTATTTAGTCACGTGTTATTGTGATTATTTTTGCACACACACACACACACACACACACATATATATATATATATATATATATATATATATATGTACACGCACACACACACACACACACACACACACACACACACACACACACACACACACACATATATATATATATATATATATACATATATACATACATATATATATATATATATATATATATATATATATATATATACATACATATATACCAAAGGCTTTTTCCCTCTTACACGGGAGATAGGCAAAAGACAAAGGCATAGAAACCACTCCCACCCATTATTCCATCCACTACATACTCCACTCCCTCCTACCCTCTTCCCTCCCTCTTCTCTCGGCACCTCCTGGATGACGGGTCATCCCTGTATCTTGTCCACTTGTGTGTGATAGTAATAATACCAATGACAACAACAACAACAACAAATCCAACAACAACAACAATAATAATAATAATTATGATAATAATAATAATAATAATAATAATAATAATAATAATAATGAAAATAATAATAATAATAATAATAATAATAATAATAATAACAATAATAATAATAATGATAATAATTCATACATATATAATGATACTTATACTACTACTACTACTATTCTACTGTCATTCTTTGTTACACTATCAATCTGTGTCGTGAGGAAGCTTGTGCTCAGGAGTGGTCTTGCCCCGCGGAAGAGGAAGGAAGTTGGGGGATAAGACGCCACCGAAGAACGTCCCTTCGATGAATGGCTTGGCAAGCCATGCAGTGACTGGCGCTCCCCCGAACTCTTGCGGACAAAGACTCAAAGTCCCTTCAACACGACGCCATGGCCCGGGCACCCGACAAATCTTTGTCAAGACCTTTATGGACATTGAAGAACTTACGGCCTTTTTCAAACGGGCTAACAAAAAGGGCCAAAAGGTCATTGAAGAGACCATACGGTCCTCGAGGAGAAAATCATGGGCTTTTTCCAACAGGCTTCCGACGTACGAGCCAAAGTTGATGTCAAAAGGTCATTACAAAGACCTTATAGGCTCTGAAGATTCATTATGGGCTTTTTTGAATGGGCTTAGTAAATGGACAGACTCGGTGCGAAAAAAGACATTGAAGTCTTGATGTGCAAGTTTTTTGGGCTTTATGATTGGGCTTCATAATAAGATGATATAATTGGGCAAACCACAAGGAAAACGATCACGAAAAACGATCATTTGTTCTTTGGAAAGAAATTTCGGACTTTTCGAATAAGCCTCGCGAGGCTGGAGCATTTTCACTTGGGCTAAAAGAAGCTTTTAGTTGCAGGCCAGCAGGAGCCATAAGACAACAAATCGACAGAAGTTACTTGGGCGTCGTTCGGCTAGCCCTCAGCTGAATAAAAAAAAAAAATCCTCTTCAGAATTGAGGCTTGCGGTTGAGGGCGATTGCTGCTGCAACTTTCCCTACCAATTCCTGTGGTTCTCAATTCTAATTTCGTTCTGGGTTCTAACGCCAGATTATTTTTATTGACCTCAAAGAAATTGATCTAGCAGCTAACGAGTCAATTTTCGCTTGTCAGATTACATTAAAATTGACAAATCTATATATGCATATAAATACAAAAGATGACAAGGATTATATTCAGTACGGGACGGCCATCAATTTTTATATAATTTTCATGCATTTGAAAAGTAAAGAAAATTATGTTATATATATATATATATATATATATATATATATATATATATATATATATATATATATATATATATATATGCAGAAAAAACAATAGGAAAATAACAGAAAGGAGACCGAGAGCTTTCGTCTATCCTATATATGAAAGCGCTCGGTCACGCGCTTAAGTGATTTCTGCATACACACACACACACACATACATATATATATATATATATATATATATATAATTTTATTCTAATCTTATTAATTTATTCATCTATTGATTTATTTCTCTTTTCTGGTTGTGCGATAACAACGGGTGCTCAAATTATTTTCTCAAGTTCCCCCATACTTATACACTGCTGTTCATTAACCTCAGAAGACTGAATTTCACTCAAATTAGTCGTGTTGCATCCAATATCTCTTACCAGGTTTACGTCTGTGGATCACACTGCGAGACTCTGGTCCACTGGGGGAGTTCATTATGGTCCACGCGTTGTGACCCACCAGTGTAGACTATGAGATCTGCATAATCTTTTTTTTCCTCGGTTAGTTTTAAGTTCTTTCAGGGGATGTGTGCGTGTGTGTGTGTGTGTGTGTGTGTGTGTGTGTGTGTGTGTGTGTGTGTGTGTGTGTGTGTGTGTGTGTGTGTGTGTGTGTGTGTGTGTGTGTGTGTGTGTGTGTGTGTAAATGGATAAACCTTTAGTTCACTACCCTAGCAAGATGTTCCCAACATGTAACCTCTTGGGTTTGGTGCCTCATTCATCCAGTAGCTCTTTGCCCACGCGATCTAACAGCACACTTTGAACGTCTCGGACGCTATGCCGAAGCAGACTTCGTGAGCGGCGAACTCCCAAGATTCTTTGACGAGGGAAACCACCTCGTGAGCGGCAGACTCCAAAATTCTTTGTCGAAGAGGGCCTGCCAAGCAGCAGACTTCGAAGATTCTGAGCGCTCTGCCGAAGATCTCGTAAGTGGCAGAAGGCATGCAGGTATCTGGGGGAAACGCGAAGAGAAGTCTGTACAAATGGAAGGCGACTCTTCCCACCATGGTGATGACAGGTGGTGATGGATACGGAGCTGCCTAGTGTAGGCCTTATGGTCTCTTGCAGTCTCCTTCATTCTTATGTTCTTATGTTCCTACGACACTGGATGGGGCAGAGACTTGGATTTCAAGGATGAGTCGGGTAGTCCAGCAAATACAGTTCTTTAACTCATAAGCAGGTGGTCATGTGTTCGATTCCCCGGGCCCACTAAGTGCTTGCCGAACCGGTTCCCGAATGTCCTGGCTAGGCGGGGAGGCGACCCAACATCGGCCTAGGAAAAAAAAAACAGGGCTTTGCCATAACAGGGGTCTCTCACTGACAGGAAACGGGATGGTGGGTTTTTAGACAAGAATCAAAATGTGTTTAAGGTCAAATATTTAAGGAGTGTGGTGGGGATTCCGAAGATGTATAGAGAGAGAAATGAAGAGGTGAGGCAGAGAGCGGGGGTGGAAAGACGGCTGGTAGATAGGGTTGACCAAAGAATACGGAGATGGCTAGGGTATATGGAAAGAATGAAGAAAGACTAACAAAATGAGTGTACAAGGCGGAGGTGGATGGAATGGACTTAGGGGAAGACCGACAATGAGATGGATAGGGTGAAATAGGGCCGTGGATACAAGGGCATGTCTGCCGAGCAGGGAAAGGAGAGGGGAAGAGATAGGTATGAATGGAGAGTGGTTATGAATGGGTGAGAAAAGCCAAGGGAGATTTCTTCTTGACGGCTCTGTGATTGCTTCTGTGGACGAGGGGGGAGGGTTGCCATGTAAATGAAGCTGTGTGGGTAAACCAGCCCCGGCTGTCGGGCCCTGGTTTGAAGGTGCTGTGTCTTGCTGCATTGCTTTTCATGCAGGCAGTTTGCAGTCCGTAGAGGTGACACTTCATCCACTAAAAGCTAAGATACAAATGGATGTGGGGTGGGTGTTGGTATGGTTGAAGGGTGTGTGTGTGTGCCTTGGTTAGGCTACATCTTTGTATGGGGGAATAAGCCTTCTGGTATGTGCATGAACATATGTATGTATGTATGTCTGCATGTGAATATGATTATGTTTGTATGTACCTTTGTGTATGTTAGCCTTACGCTGCTAGGCCACACATAAGGACGTCTTTTGGCATTCCTGTCCTCCGGAATTACGGTCGGAAACCCGGGAACTCCTTCTGGCATTGCAGTCTCCCGATGGACCACATTTCTTGAGGCCGGGGGCTGGAAACACACTTATTAATTCTTCGAACGCTCAAGACAACCCCTGCCGTAACTCCTCTTTCTTCTTCTTCAGTTCGAAGTTTCCGAAGTCTGGTTGCCAGACATGTCAGAACCTGTTGGAAGGTTACCGCAAGTATCGCATTTTTTCTTTCTTTTTGGTCTATTTCCTCACTTATTTTCCTCTCTCTCTCTCTCTCTCTCTCAGACTTGGGGTCATAATCCATCCAGCCAAGGACGTTGAATAGTCCTCCGGTCTTTCCCTTCTGTGACTACACCAACCTCATGCATTATGACTTCGACCAGACCGCCAGCAGGGCCCGACAACTCCTCCGGTCCCTGTAGTGACTGCCCAGGATCCCCTCTTCCGGGGTTCCTCAGCCCCTGGGGTTTCCACAGGGTTACACACACACAACTGGGGTTCCTCAGCGCCCTTGTAGGCCACTAACCAAACACTAGTGGTGGTTAGCGAATGCTTTAAGGAGACTTCACTGACACCCTTACCGACCAAAGTCACCTATTATCTTAAGTTCGGAGACTCATATCCACTTAAATCAGTTCAGAACAACCCCCCGTTATAGGGGACTGTAGCGACGCCACTACGGACCAGAGACACCTATAATTCTACGGTTAGAGACTCATCCCCACTGGTGATCATCATCTACTTTCCACAACGACATTGTCCCCGAGGACAGAAGCGCTGGCGAAACGAACGCAACGCCCAGCTTGGACTGTCCCCTTCGAAACGATACACGAGCTTATACACTTCGGGGGAGCCCATGTGAAGTAAAGCTTTCGTGGACTTCGGCAAGACCTATGACTGGGTCTTCGGGTTCGATCCCGCCGGCGACGCCGCCGAAGTACGCCCCTTCTTCTACACACACACACACACACACACACACACACACACACACACACACCGGGAGGGAAATAGCTCTTGATCACGAGTCCAACACGTGATCCAAGACCATGGTGAAACGGCCTCCTATTGGCTATGCTATATCAATTTGATGTAACTCATTCATATGAATAATTATATATGCAACGAATCAGTCATCCTGAGTCCACTGCTGGACAAAGGCCTCTTTCATAGCATTCCATGATTCACACGACTGCGCCAACCTCTACCACGTCACTCCTGCAAACTTCTCTATCTCATCCCTCCTGTCTAGTTTCCCTCTTCCACGCTTCCCATCTCGCGGCGTTCACTTAATTACACACTTTCTCCATCGCTCATCAGTCATTCCCGCTGACTTACCTGTCCAGTTCCAATTCCTCTCTTTCACCGCCTACACAATATTATGCATTTCAGTCTTCTCTCTCACCTCTTTCAATGTTATTCCCATCATTGATTTCTCCATTCTTCTCTGTGCATTCCTTAGCTTTGTCTCCATTGCCTTCGTCAGTTTCATAATCTCGCATCCGTAGATTATCACTGTCGGTATACAGTGATTGTAAACCTTCAGTTTCAAACATAGAGAGCCTCTCATGATCTTCTTATATTTCCTTTTTCTTCTTTGCTGTGGTGGTGTTACCTTACCAATCTTAAGAACAGCCACTCGTAGTCTGTGGTCTGAATCTAGACTCACTCCTGGTAACCTTTACATTGGCAGATATTTTTCTGTCCGAACTATAATTGTTTTATTATAAAATTGCCCGGTCTGTCGATTCCATCTATATTGAATTAAATTGTGTTCCTCTTTATGTTGATAAAATCTATTAATTATTTTCATGCAGTGGTCTATCATTTTTTTTTCCACTGAGTTTATCTTTTCTCCAAATGTCGCTATTATATTCACTATTCCTTCTCCTTCCCTTCCAACCGTTGCATTAAAATCACCAATCGAAAGTCCTATATCGCCATCTAGGCTCTCGTATTTTTCCTCCAAATAATCCAAGAGTTGTCCTTTATCTTCTTCAGGACATCCCTGTTGAGGCACATACACTTGATATATGTTGTACTTTCTTCCGTTCATCCATATTATACATTTCATTAGTCTTTAGTTGATCAATCTCACCTCTCGAATATACTGTGAGAGTCTTGGTCTCACTAGTATAGCTACACCGTGCCTTCTCCCTCTCTCTTCTCTTCCACACTACAACAAGGTATACCCTCCCCCAAGGTCTCTTCCTCCATCTTTTCCCCAGCGTCTTGTCTTTGCCATCCCTATGAACTCCATCTTTCCTTCCTTCATCATCTCCAAGATTTCTTCTTCCTTGTCTCTATATGTTGCGATGTTGATCATTGAAAGTCTTAGTTTGTGGAGCGTCTTGTGACAATTTCCTTTACGTTTCCGACTTCGTTTACCAAAGTGCCGTCTGGATTCCGAGGTTGGTGGTCGTCGTAGAGTTTCACGAACAAAAGAATTTTGACACCGCCGGCTAGCTAGCTGGGCCTGCCGGGGCAACCCTCTTCCTTTATCATACCTATATATATATATATATATATTGCAGAAACCATTGTAGGATGCATCTATAGGATTCCTTGTAAACACTGTAGCTCCTGTTACATTGGCCAAACTGGTAAAGAATTAAATGTTAGGATGAATCAACACAGATATAGCATAAGGATGGGCCAAATGTCTTGTGGGGTTTTTGTCCATGTAAGGGACACTAACCACAATATTGACTGGGACAATGTTAGCAAAATTGTTGTTTGTAATTCTGTTTTAGAAAGGAACATCATTGAATCCAGTTTTATAAAAAACAATTTTGATAACAATATCAACTTGAGTTTAGGTTTATCTAAACTGGATAATTTCATAAATGATAGGATAGTAAAGCAGTATCATGGCTCCTAATTGTGCCAGATGTCCTGTGGACGTTTCGGCCACATGGTTTTGCTCCATTGTATTTCCTGTTTTATTGTTTTATTATGACTATCATTAGTTCCATTTGTATATGAATGTGTGTGTATGTATATTGTACGGAACTTTTATGTGACTATAATCTTCCCTAGTTTTCTTATTTCTGTATAAATATTGTGTTCTATGTCTCTTTCTTGTACTATGAGGATGTCGTAATAGACGAAAACGTTTAGTATTCCGACTTTATTTTCCCTGTGGTTTCTGCAATATTATTTAGTCACGAGTTATTGTGATTATTTTTGCACACACACACACACACACACACACATATATATATATATATATATATATATATATATATATATATATATATATATATGTACACGCACACACACACACACACACACACACACACACACACACACACACACACACACACACACACACACACACATATATATATATATATATATATACATATATATATATATATATATATATATATATATATATATATATATATATATATATATATATACATACATATATACCAAAGGCTTTTTCCCTCTTACACGGGAGATAGCCAAAAGACAAAGGCATAGAAACCACTCCCACCCATTATTCCATCCACTACATACTCCACTCCCCCCTACCCTCTTCCCTCCCTCTTATCTCGGCACCTCCTGGATGACGGGTCATCCCTGTATCTTGTCCACTTGTGTGTGTGATAGTAATAATACCAATGACAACAAACAACAACAACAACAAATCAATAATAATAATAATTATGATAATAATAATAATAATAATAATAATAATAATAATAATAATAATAATAATAATAATAATAATAATAATAATAATAATAATAATAATAATGATAATAATTCATACATATATAATGATACTTATACTACTACTACTATTCTACTGTCATTCTTTGTTACACTATCAATCTGTGTCGTGAGGAAGCTTGTGCTCAGGAGAAGTCTTGCCCCGCGGAAGAGGAAGGAAGTTGGGGGATAAGACGCCACCGAAGAACGTCCCTTCGATGAATGGCTTGGCAAGCCATGCAGTGACTGGCGCTCCCCCGAACTCTTGCGGACAAAGACTCAAAGTCCCTTCAACACGACGCCATGGCCCGGGCACCCGACAAGTCTTTGTCAAGACCTTTATGGACATTGAAGAACTTACGGCCTTTTTCAAAAGGGCTAAGAAAAAGGGCCAAAAGGTCATTGAAGAGACCATACGGTCCTCCAGGAGAAAATCATGGCCTTTTTCCAACAGGCTTCCGACGTACGAGCCAAAGTTGATGTCAAAAGGTCATTACAAAGACCTTATAGGCTCTGAAGATTCATTATGGGCTTTTTTGAATGGGCTTAGTAAATGGACAGACTCGGTGCGAAAAAAGACATTGAAGTCTTGATGTGCAAGTTTTTTGGCTTTATGATTGGGCTTCATAATAAGATGATATAATTGGGCAAACCACAAGGAAAACGATCACGAAAAACCATCTTTTGTTCTTTGGAAAGAAATTTCGGACTTTTCGAATAAGCCTCGCGAGGCTGGAGCATTTTCACTTGGGCTAAAAGAAGCTTTTAGTTGCAGGCCAGCAGGAGCCATAAGACAACAAATCGACACAAGTTACTTGGGCGTCGTTGGGCTAGCCCTCAGCTGAATAAAATCCTTTGGTTTTATATTAGACAAAATTCCTACATTGTTATTAGTTCAGTGACATTGGCAGTATTCTTTATCAGGTGAAATACTCAGCGTGTATTTCACCTTAGTACCAAAGTCTGATGGAACTATGCGCCCAGTTATTGATTACAGGGAATTGAATAAGCACACCATTCGTGATAGGTTACCATTACCCATTATCGGTGACATTTTGAGAAGTTTGGGAACTGAGAATAGATATTTTAGTACTATAGATATCAAATCAGCTTTTTGGCAAATAGAATTGCATGAAGATTCAAGAGAGTTTACAGCATTTTCTACTACAACAGGACATTATGAGTTCAAGAGAATGCCATTTGGGTTATGTAATAGTCCATTAACTTACATGAGATTAATGAATACTATTCTAGATGGATTGTTAGGAAACACTGCCAGTGTATTTCTAGATGACATTTTAATAGTTTCTCAGACTGCCGTGGAGCACTTTAAGAAATTGGATTTGATATTCTCAAGACTAGGAGAAGCAGGGTTAAAAGTAAAACTTGAAAAATGTAAGTTCTTGCAAGACAGTGTCATTTACTTAGGACATAAGATAGACAGACACGGACTTAGTACAGTAAATTCAAAGGTTGACGCTGTCAAGAATTTTCCAGTTCCGACCAATGTAGACAAGGTTAGGAGCTTTTTGGGATTAACAAGATATTATAGAAAATTCATTCAAAGTTATGCTGACATTGCTAATCCACTAAGTTCATTGTTAAGAAAGGACTCAAAGTTCATATGGGGACCTGCACAACAGCAAGCTTTTGACAAGTTGAAAGAGAAACTCACGAGTTCACCTATTCTAATTTTTCCTTCTCCCTGTAGCCCCACGGGGCATATATCCTAAAAACAAAAGTGAAGGCATAAGGGGTGCTGGAGGGACTCGGGCCAGCACCCTAAGGTTTGGATCTTTTAATGTGCGTGGATGTGGTACAGATGAGAGTAAAAAGGAAGAGATAGGTAGTATGTTTGTGAGAAGAAAGATGGATGTGTTGGCTTTGAGTGAAACTAAGTTGAAAGGGAAGGGTGAGTGTAAGTTTGGGAGTGTAAGTGGGAGGTTATCAGGAGTGAAGAGAGGGCGAGGGAGGGAAGGGGTGGCTATTCTAGTAAGTGAGGAGATAGGTAAACAGGTAGTGGAGTGGAAGGAGGTTTCCTCAAGGATAATGTGGATGAAGGTGAAACTGGGAAAGGAGATGTGGGTCTTTGTAAGTGCATATGGGCCTGGCAGTGAGAAGAGCGTGGAAGAAAGGGAGGCCTTTTGGATAGATTTAAATGAGTGCATAGAGGGTTTAGGAAGAAATGTCAATGTAATAGTACTGGGAGACCTTAATGCTAGGGTGGGAAATGGTCCAATCGATGGAGTGGTTGGGAAGTGTGGAGTTCCAGGAAAGAATCGTAGTGGAGAGTTGATGGTGGAAATGTGTCTAGAAAGAGAGTTGATGATAGCAAATACAGTGTTTCGGAAGAAAGTCAAGCATAAGTACACATGGGAGAGGGTGGTGGAGGGAAGGGTGGTAGATAGAGCGCTAATGGATTATGTAGTGGTAAATAGGATTATGATAGGAAGAGTTAAGGATGTACATGTGCTAAGGGGAGAGGGTGGGGGAATATCAGATCATTTTTTGGTGGAAGGTAAGCTGAGAGTGGAGGATAGATGGAGAAAGAGGAAAGGGACAAAAGGTAGGGAGGTGCTTAGAGTGAACTCCTTGAATGAAAAGGAAAAGGAGAAGGAGTACGAAAAGAAGCTGAAGGAGGAGTGGGAGGGAGTAAAGGATGGAGCAGAGATGGGGGTGGAGGAGGAATGGGGATGGTTCAAGGAGGGAGTCTTAAAGTGTGCAAGGATGGTGTGTGGAACAAGAAGGACAGGGGGAAATAGAAGAAAGGGTAGTGAATGGTGGGATGAGGAAACAAAGAAGGTTGTAGAAGAGAAGAAGCGAGCATTCACAGATTGGTTACAAAAGAGGACGGGGGAGTCATATGAGACGTACAAAGAAAAGAAAATAGAAGTAAAGCAAAAGGTAAAGGAGGCAAAGAGGAGAGCAGATGTGAAATGGGGTAGGAGTATGACAGAAAATTTTGAAAGTAATAAAAAGATGTTTTGGAAAGAAATTAAGAGAGGAAGAGGAGGCGAATCAAGTAGGGAAGAAAAGGTAAAAGGTACAGATGGAGAGATGATAATGGAAGAGATGGCAGTAAGGGGAAGATGGGCAGAATATTTTAGGGAGTTGCTAAATGTCAAGGAGGATAGGGAGGGAAAGATAGCTGCAGTGGGAAATGCGAAGAAAATGAGAGTGAGGAGTGAGGAGAATGGAGGAGAAATAAGGAAGGATGAGGTGAAGGCAGTTGTAAAAATGATGAAAGCAGGTAAGGCACCTGGTCTGGATGGATGCCATGCAGAATGTCTGAAAAAGGGAGGTTCAGTGATGGTGGACTGGTTGGTGAGGTTATTTAATGTTTGCTGGAGAGAGGGTAGAGAACCGGAGGACTGGAGAAGTGCCTGTATAGTTCCTCTTTACAAGGGAAAAGGGGACAAGTGTGAATGTAGTAGTTTCAGAGGGATTAGCCTGTTAAGTGTAGTAGGGAAGGCTTATGGGAGGATCTTAATTGAGAGGATTAGGAGAGGAACAGAAGGAGTAATTGGTGAGGAACAGTGTGGATTTAGGACAGGTAGAGGTTGTGTAGATCAGATCTTTGTGGTAAGACAGATATGTGAGAAAGCTATAGGAAAGGGGAAGGATGTTTTTTTGGCTTTTATGGATCTGGAAAAGGCTTATGATAGGGTAGACAGAAAGGCACTGTGGGAGGTTATGCAGATTTATGGGATAGGAGGAAAGCTTTTGGGAGCTGTCAAGAGTTTTTATGAGAGTAGTAGAGCTTGTGTCAGGATTAGAAATGGAGAGAGTGAGTGGTTTGAAGTAAAGGTGGGACTTCGTCAAGGATGCGTTATGTCGCCCTGGCTGTTCAACTTATACATGGATGGGGTGGTGTGAGAGGTGAATGCTTGGGTAGTGGGTCAGGGATTGGAGATGGTTAAAGAAAATGGAGAAAAGTGGGAGGTGAGCCAGCTGTTGTTTGCGGACGACACTGCGCTTGTGGCAGGGTCAGAGGAGGGATTGAGGAAGCTGGTGGCAGAGTTTGGGAGAGTATGTGATAGAAGAAAGCTAAAGATAAATGTGGGTAAAAGTAAGGTGATGAGATGTACAAGGGGTGAAAGTGGCAGTAGACTGGAAGTGAACATTAAGGGAGAGCGACTGGAGGAAGTGGATAGTTTTAGATACTTGGGTGCAAGTGTAGCAGGAAAAGGTGGAGTGAAGGTGGAGGTAGAATGTAGATTGAGAGAAGCGAGTAAATGCCTTGGTGGATTAAAGAGTGTAATGAGGAATAGACATTTAGGAATGGATGCGAAGAGGAGACTGTATGAAGGAGTGATTGTGCCAACAGCACTGTATGGGGCAGAAACGTGGAACATAAGAGAAGAAGAGAGAAGGAGTTTGAATGTGTTTGAGATGAGGTGTCTGAGAAGTATGGTGGGGGTTACTAGGCTGGATAGAGTGAGAAATGAGGAGGTGAGGAGGAGAACAGGGGTGAAAAAGGAGCTGGGAGATAGGGTTGATGAAAGAATATTAGGATGGTTTGGACACATGGAATGAATGAGTGAAGAAAGACTAGTAAAAGAGGTATGGAAGGCAGATGTGGAGGGAGTGAACATGAGGGGACGTCCTAGGATGAGGTGTTTGTATTGCTTGTGATACATCTGAGTTTGCGTATCCATTGTTGATTAGTACTTGTGTGATTCTCTCCAGTTATTGGTGGGTTTGTGTCCAGGTGGAGCAATGTGAGAGGGCCCTTCTAACGTAAGCGCCGATGGTGGATTGTAGGTAGCGCTTCGGGCACTCGCTATTTCCGTTTAAGCAGAGTCCAGTGTTTGTCGGTTTGGTGTATACTGTAGTTACGAAGCCTGTATTTCGAGCGGTGACGAGCGGATCCATAAAGTCCCACCACACTACCAAACTCAACAGACCACTAACAAGAAAAGATCTGGATCACAACACAACAATCATTGACAGAGAAAGAGATCCACGAAGGCTGCTACTCCTTGAAGCATTCTACATTCAAGCAAAGCAGCCATCAATCAACATCCAGGTGGAAGACCTACGGGTCTGGATTCTGGATTCCAAGGAAAGACCACCTCGCTTGCGCGGGATCGGGTTTTGTGGGAGGGGATGAATGTCTGTAGGAAAATGAAAAGATAGTAGTGTATAAAAGAGGGCTATTGCCACCGGGCGAATTGCGAGCGATTAGGGGCTTATTTGTTGTCGTGGCTTTAGGAGAACTGGGCTAGGAACTTGTACGGTGGCGCCAATGCCGGGTCTTGCCATCTAGCAAAAGACTAAGTGCTAAGCGACCAACGAACACCATCGCTTCGCCCACTGGGAGAGACCCCCCCCCCCCCGCGAGTGAAAACAACGCACGCTCATTGGCTGCCATTCACCAATGAGCATCCAACTTTTCCTCGACACAATGTCCATGATCCGTACATCCCATATATAACCTACACAGAAAACTTGACACAACAAATCGCAGTAATGTAATAATAATAATAGTAATGGTAATAATGATAATAATAATAATAATAATAGCGCATTAATTGACAGGCTACTCAAACCCAACCTGGGGTAAAACAGGAATTCTCATGCCTTACCTGGGGCTAATCAGGAACGCCCTCTACACGCGGGAAGTGAAATCTACTCGCTAACCGTAAATTACACACACACACCTCTCACGAACATAGCCGCATCCCACGCACAAACATATACACTTACTTTTGCCCGACTAAAATTCGTTTCCTTTCTTACTTTCTCTTATACTACATCTTCTCATTTCAGTTTACCTCCCACTAAAGATTTTTCCGTTTTTCCCCCTTTCTCTCCTACCATTTTCCAAACTTTCGTTGGTGATATAATATGCTCTTCCTCCCGGCATTGGCGCCGCCGTCCAAGTTCCTAGCCCAGTTCTCCTAAGCCACAACAAATAAGCCCCAAATCGCTCGCAATTCGCCCGGTGGCAATAGCCCTCTTTTATACACTACTATCTTTTCATTTTCCTACAGACATTCTTCCCCTCCCACAAAACCCGATCCCGCGCAAGCGAGGTGGTCTTTCCTTGGAATCCAGAATCCAGAATCGCCCTGGAAGATGGAACAAGAGAGTTCCGAAACGTCGGCCAATATAAGAGATCTCCTAAACAGACTTACAGAAAATGATAAGTCAAATATTCGTCGTATAGAGACTATACGCAAAAAGATAATCAAAAATGAATCTTCAATAGCTTTTAACCTCGTCTGCCTGCAAGAAAATATCCTACCTGGCTACACAAAAAAAAAAAAAAAAAAAAAAATATATATATATATATATGTATTATGCATGTAAGTATATGCGTGTGCGTATTCCAAGCCCGGATGATAAAGGAAGAGGGTTGCCCCGACAGGCCCAGCTAGCTAGCCGGCGGTGTCAAAATTCTTTTGTTCGTGAAACTCTACGACGGCCACCAGCCTCGGAATCCAGACGGCACTTTGGTAAACGAAGTCGGAAGCATAAAGGAAATTGTCACAAGACGCTCCACAAACTAAGACTTTGAATGATCAACATCGCAACATACAGAGACGAAGAAGAAGAAATCTTGGAGATGGTGAGGGAAAGAAAGATGGAGTTTATAGGGATGGCAGAGACAAGACGCTGGGGAAAAGATGGAGGAAGAGACCTTGGGGGAGGGTATACCTTGTTGTAGTGTGGAAGAGAAGAGAGAGGGAGAAGGCACGGGGTAGCTATGATAGTGAGACTAAGATTCGCACAGTATATTCGAGAGGTGAAGTTGATCAATTAAAGACTAGAGGTGAAGTTGATCAATTAAAGACTAGAGGTGACGTTGATCAACTAAAGACTAATGAAATGTACAATACGGATGAACGGAAGAAAGCACAACATATATCAAGTGTATGCGCCTCAACAGGGATGTCCTGAAGGTAAAGAACAACTCTTGGATTATTTTGAAGAAGAATACGAGATCCTAGATGGCGATATAGGACTTTCGATTGGTGATTTTAATGCAAGGGTTGGAAGGGAAAGAGATGGAATAGAGAATATAATAGCGACATTTGGAGAAAAGATCAGCTCAGTGGGAGAAAAAATGATAGACCACTTCATGAAAATGATTAATAGATTTGATCATCATAAAGGGGAACACAAATTAATCAGATATAGATGGAATCGACAGACTGGACAATTTGATAATAAAACAATTATAGTTCGGACAGAAGAATATCTACCAATGTAAAGGCTACCAGAAGTGAGTCTAGATTCAGACCCCACATCCATTTGTATCTTAGCTTTTAGTGGATGAAGTGTCACCTCTACGGACTGCAAACTGCCTGCATGAAAAGCAATGCAGCAAGACACAGCACCTTCACACCAGGGCCCGACAGCCGGGGCTGGTTTACCCACACAGCTTCATTTACATGGCAACCCTCCCCCCTCGTCCACAGAAGCAATTACAGAGCCGTCAAGAATAAATCTTCCTTGGCCTTTCTCACCCATTCATAACCACTCTCCATTCATACCTATCTCTTCCCCTCTCCTTTCCCTGCTCGGCAGACATGCCCCTTGTACCCACGGCCCTATTTCACCCTATCCATCTCATTGTCGGTCTTCCCCTCAAGTCCATTCCATCCGCCTCCGCCTTCTACACTCATTTTTTTAGTCTTTCTTCATTCTTTCCATATACAGGTTGACTTTCAAAAAACCGGCAACCTCGGGACCTGAGGACTGCCGGATTTTTGAAGTTTATAATTTTGTATGGTGTACCCCGTATATATTTAAAGAAAACTACCACCTGTACAGTCCTTTAATGGGAAAAATAAACACTAAGTGAAAAGCAAAGGAAATTTTATTATTCACTGAGGAGGATTGCAGTTTGCAATCGAAATATATAGATTTCCCGTCTCCAGTCTTTTCTACTCCAGCACTGGTTTTCATGTGATTGACAAATGTGTGATTACATTTTTCACCTGTAATATATATATATATATATATATATATATATATGTATACATATATATATATATAATTTACATATGTATGTGTGTTTGTGTGCGTGATATATATATATATATATATATGTGTGTGTGTGTGTGTGTGTGTGTGTGTGTGTGTGCGTATATAATATATATATGTATATATATACATATATATATATGTATATATTTGTATATATGTGTATATATATATGTATATGTATATATATATATACGCACACAAACACACACACACACACACACACACATATATATATATATATATATATATATATATATATATAGAGGTTGACTACCAAAAATCCGGCAACCTCGGGACCTGAGGACTGCCGGATTTTTGAAAATGCCGGATTTTTTAAGTTTATAATTTTGTATGGTGTACCCCGTATATATTTAAAGAAAATTACCACCTGTACAGTCCTTTAATGGGAATAATAAACACTAAGTGAAAAGCAAAGGAAATTTTATTATTCACGAACTAAATAAAATACAGTAAAGATAGTTATATAGAATTTTAATTCAATTTTGATATAACATATAAAACTGATCCTCCGAAGAATTTTAATTAAACTAAATAAAATACTCCGTACTGTACTTCTTAGGAAAGAAGCTAAATAGCAGATGGGCTTTTTACACATAATGTCGCAAGTTTCACAAATGGTTCGCACAGACACATTGTTACCAATTATTTTTTCTTTTTATATTTCCACTTTCACTGCGATCGATAAGGCGTTTTATGTCACCTTTCTTCTTTGTTGATTCCATATTGGGGCTATACAACAACAAATAAATGCTATAATGAGGAGAATAATGAGAAAAATGAGCAGGATTACTTGTTAGCAGGTGGAAACATGAACCAACAGGTGATTCTGGCGTAAGCGGCAGCTCCAGAAAAGAGTGGCGCACCAAGGCGGGAAATATGAAAATCAAAATGCGCTCCCGAAATCTGTCCCGGATTTCTGAAGGTTCCGGATTTATGGTTGCCGGAGTTTTGAATGTCAACCTGTACCTTAGCCATCTCCGTATTCTTTGGTCAACCCTATCAACCAGCCGTCTTTCCACCCCCGCTCTCTGCCTCACCTCTTCATTTCTCTCTCTATACAT
>NW_027467759.1:482500-492500 GCF_046742065.1 Oratosquilla oratoria | reverse complement strand
CGCCAGTCACTGCATGGCTTCCCAAGCCATTCATCGAAGGGACATTCTTCGGTGGCGTCTTATCCCCAGGAGGGACAGCTTTCTTCTGAGCCCAAAAGTAAAAATCTTCTTCCCCCAACTTCCTTCCTCTTCCGCGGGGCAAGACCACTCCTGGGCACAAGCTTCCTCACGACACAGATTGATAGTGTAACAAAGAATGACAGTAGAATAGTAGTAGTAGTATAAGTATCATTATATATGTATGAATTATTATCATTATTATTATTATTATTATTATTGTCATTGTTATTGTCAGTCATTGTTATTGTTATTGTTATCATTATTATTATTGTTATTATTAATTATTATTATTATTATTATTATCTGGGGTATTGGGTGCTTGTTATTGTGGCAAAGTAGCATGCAGTCGATACTTTAGGGTCTATATGGGGCGCCCCTACGGACCAGAGCCACACATCATTTTGTCTATGATAGAAGAAATTCTGTTCATAGAGAAATGATGACACTTTTATACTACGACTGTCCCTCCGTTATGCTGTCCCCCAACCCCTTGTTGGTGTTCTGTACCATTTCTCTGAGTATTCTCTTTCTGTGATGGGGGAATTCCCTGTGGTGGGGGAAAAGAATACAAAGGATTACAAAGGCGGAGCATGCCGACAGGAGACCTTTTGATCCATATCTAGGTCGGATGCAAAAAAAAAAAAAAAAAAAAAAAAAAAAAAAAAAAATCATAATAATAAATTAAAACTATAATAATGTAAAAATAACAAATAAAATACATAAATAAATGCATAGGTATAGTTGAATAACAAACAAAAAGGTAAATAGTAAATGATTATAAATTGACATATAACTAATAATAAATGAAAATCAGACAGACAAATTATAACAAAACAAAAACAAATAATATAACATAAATTATAATCATTACAGCATCTTACTTAGGTATTTATCTAAATGATTCTTAAAGCTTCGAACTGAAGTACATTGCACTACCTGTGCAGGAAGTTTATTCCATTCATTAACTACACGGTTGGCAAAGTTGTTTCTACCTACTTCCAAATTGAATCTATTTCCGGACAGTTTGAGACCATTGTTTCTTGTCTGATTCTCATTCAATGTGAAAATTTGGTCACTTTTGATGTTGTCAATTCCCTTTAAAATCTTAAAGACCTGTATCAAGTCACCTCTGAGTCTACGCTTTTTTAGGGAAAACAGATTCATGTGCTTAAGTCGATTTTCGTATGATTTATTTTTTATATTTGGAATCAGTTTTGTGGCTCGCCGTTGTACTTTTTCCAGTCTGTCAATGTCTTTAATGAGATTCGGTGACCATACGGAAACAGCATATTCCAAATGTGGACGAACTAACGATTTATATAGCTTGTTAATGAGTGATGGACTTTTGAAATCAAAAGATCGCGCAATCAATCCCAGAATCTTATTTGCTTTCTCAGAGGCTGAAATACACTGCTTGGATGATTTGAGGTCGTTACTGATAATTACGCCGAGATCTTTTTCACTATCCACTTTTGTTAACGAATTTCCAAATAACTTGTAATCGTACTTACTGTTATTTTTTACCTATGTGCATTACCTTGCATTTACTTGTGTTAAATTTCATTAGCCACTTTTCAGACCATTGCTGTAATTGATCTAAATCTTCTTGAATATCTAATTGGTTTGAGTGATCATTTGCCACTCCGCACAGTTTTGTATCATCAGCAAATTTGGAAACAGTAGATTTTAGTCCATTGTCTATATCATTTATATATACTATGAATAGAAGTGGCCCAAGAACGGAACCCTGAGGAACTCCACTTGCAACATTTTTCCATCCAGAAGTTTTTCCATTTAAAACAACTCTCTGTTTCGACCTTTCAACCAATTACTAGTCCAACCTAATAGGCTACCACTTATTCCATGCAAAGCTAATTTAGTAAGTAGTCTTTCGTGTGGGACGGTATCAAAAGCTTTTGCAAAGTCTAGATATATTAAATCTATATTGTTTCTTTTGTCATAATTCGAGATAACTGTGTTGTAGAATTCGAGTAAGTTAGTCACGCAAGAACGTTTCCGTCTGAAACCATGCTGGCTATCATTTATCAAACGGTTACTTTCTAAATGATATTCGATATCATCTCTGATGATAGTTTCCATTATTTTTCCTACGATCGAAGTCAAACTTATAGGCCTATAGTTATTTGGTTTCTTTTTGTCACCTTTTTTGAATATGGGAGTAACGTTAGCTAGCTTCCATTCTCTTGGGACATCTCCGGATATGATGGATTTCTTGAAAATAATTTCTAATGGAACAACAATCTCATTTTTCATTTCCTTTAAGATTCTTGGATGCCAACCGTCAGGCCCTGGTGTTTTATTAACTTTGAGTTTGTCTATACACCTTTTAATTGTTTCTTTTGTTATATTTACCGTAGTGAGTAAGTTTACCCCAGACTTTTCACAGGTTTCAGTTTGGAATTCACTTTGAGGCGTTTCGTTTACGAATACCGAGCTAAAATAATTGTTTAAGATATTACACATTCCTTCATTTGAATATTCAAGTTGACCGTCAGCAGATGATAGTGGACCAATGTGATTCCTAACAACCTTTTTATCTCTAATGTAACTATAGAATTCTTTGGGATTCTCTTTGGATTTATCAGCGATGTTCATTTCGTATTGTCGTTTTCTTTTTCTTATTGTCTTTATTAAATCTCTCTGTATTGATATATAACTTTCATAGTCATTAGATGCACCCGAGCACTTATATTTCTTATAAGCCTGTCTCTTTTTAGCAATACTTTTTTCAGTTTCTTTGTCGAGCCACTTTGGGCGAGCCTGATTTGGGGGACGTCTGTCCTTAAAAGGAATGTAAGTTTGAATCATCTTAGTGAGCGTATTTTGAAATATTTTCCACATCTGATCTACAGGCCTTTCGTTTAATTTTGCCTCCCAATCTGTAAGCTGAAGCTCCTGACGTAGTTCTATGAACTGAGCTTTACTGAAATCGGGTATTTTAGAAGCACAAGTATCTATTCTAAAATTGTTTAGGAGTTTGAATCTGACTAAGTTGTGATCGCTATTTGCAACAGATTCACCGACTTCTACATCAGTTACCATGCTTTCGCGGCTAGTGATCAATAAATCGAGCAAGTTTCCATATCTTGTGGGCTCTTTTACATGCTGAATTAAGTAATTGTCACCAAGAAAATCAATCAAGCGACTACCTATATGGCCATGTTCAAGGGTCATCCAATCAATGTCAGTAAAATTGAAATCACCCATTATCAATAAATCCCGGTTGCAGAAACTAGACAGTTCTTGAAATAACAGTTTGTCGTCTGCTAATGATAATGTCTTTGGCCTATATATTACACCTATATTCATTTTTTGTCCATTTGTTTGGGTTAACTCAACCCACAAACTGTCATATGCATCCTGTTTCACTTTCTCTAAAACACAAGCATGAACATTGTTTTTAACGTACAATAGAACACCCCCACCTTTCTTGTGGTTTCTATCCTGATGAAAGTGTTTAAATCCCGCAATATTAAATTCAGCTTCAAACTCTGTACCATTTAACCATGTCTCAGTTATTCCTATCATATCGAGATTTTCGCTTTTGACATACGCCTGTATTTCTTGAAATTTGTTCCTAATACTACGAGCATTAAAGTACATAGTTTTAAGAAACTCGTGATTATTTCTTTTTGCCACATTTTGATTTTCAATATCATGTCTTATATTATCATTTTGTTTTTTATTTATGCCTTGCTCTATATTATTATTATTTGGTCCTTCATTGACATTCAATGCCTCATTAACATTTCTCCTATCAAAATTAAAATTTCCCCCATCACGGACATCTGGTCGATTACGGTCATCCGATCTATTTTGTACATTTTGTCCCCCTACGTCACCGTGATTCACGCCGGCCTCCCATCGTTCAGTATCCCACTTGGATCGTAAGAGGCGAGAAGAAAGGGACGGGGAGAGGGACTAGGCATCCTTCTCCCTGTAGCCCCACGGGGCATATATCCTAAAAAGAAAAGTGAAGGCATAAGGGGTGCTGGAGGGCCTCGGGCCATCACCCTAAGTTTTGGGTCTTTTAATGTGCGTGGATGTGGTACAGATGAGAGTAAAAGGGAAGAGATAGGTAGTATGTTTGTGAGAAGAAAGATGGATGTGTTGGCTTTGAGTGAAACTAAGTTGAAAGGGAAGGGTGAGTGTAAGTTTGGGAGTGTAAGTGGGAGGTTATCAGGAGTGAAGAGAGGGCGAGGGAGGGAAGGGGTGGCTATTCTAGTAAGTGAGGAGATAGGTAAACAGGTAGTGGAGTGGAAGGAGGTTTCCTCAAGGATAATGTGGATGAAGGCAAAACTGGGAAAGGAGATGTGGGTCTTTGTAAGTGCATATGGGCCTGGCAGTGAGAAGAGCGTGGAAGAAAGGGAGGCCTTTTGGATAGATTTAAATGAGTGCATAGAGGGTTTAGGAAGAAATGTCAATGTAATAGTACTGGGAGACCTTAACCCTTAACAGGTAAAGGTCTTTTTGACAAACGATTCAGGTAAAGCGGGGTCTGACAGACCCCAAACACAAAAAATAAAAATGAAATACTTCTACTGCATTTATTGACATAGAAATCAAAACATATGTACTTCAACTTATATTCTTCCATTTACATGCTTAAAAGTGACTATAATTGTTAGACATATATTTTAATGAAAATTACAAAACAAATATGAAAAATAAGATATTGTTGACTTCAGAGGGTGCTTGACTGAAAGCATGAAACATGAAACGGTTGGGCATCATCATTTTGTAGAGACCAATGTCCCAACTATCTTTAAGGAAAAGCAGAGCTACAACAAATGAATAATAAATGTGTTTCACAAACCATGAAATCTGAAGAAAAAAACGAGGTGATTATTTTGACTTTGACCAATTTTACGCAAAAATTATGAACTGGTTTTAATGAAATTTTCAGGGAAGGTTGATACTAGGTCCAGCAAACAATCTATAAGTTTTTAATGGTATCTAAGTTTATTATTTATAAGTTTTTATGGCTCTAAGCACTCCTACCCTGACTCAGCAAAACCCCATCCTTCGTTGACGGAAGTTTGTGGTCTCAGAGGGTTTTGAGTTTTCTTGAAAGGACATGAGTCCAGCAATTCATACATAATGCTAGTGATAATGAAGAACATATTTTATTGGATATACTGAAAGTGGAATTTGTGATACTGAAGAATCTAATTGCAGTCATCGCAGATGGGGTTGAATGGTCCTGACACACTGGTCTTTTGCAGTGTAGGCAGTAGTTCTTGGTCTTCCTGTCAGACTTCCGGTCACACAAGGCACATCGCTTTCTCATAGAAGAGGTATCTGCTTGCTGATGGGGCATGTTCAAGCCAAAGACCGTTCTGATGGTCATCAAAGTACTTTTGTGCATCCCCTTGAAGTTCATCCTCTCCTCTGCCCATGGACGTATCATCTCTTCTGCCAGCTCAATTAGATACTTCCAGCGTGATGAAAGTTCCGCCTGTCCATCATGTTTCCTCATTTCATTGCAGGTGATATAGGAGTTGACACTGGCGGCGTTGACCAGTCCGTACATTATGCACAAAGGCCACCGTTTGGTTTTTCGGCTGCACGTATATCGGGCACACATTTGATCAAACGCGTTAACCCCTCCTTTTGTGTTGTTATAATACAAGATGATTTTTGGCTTCCCACAGTCATCCATAACAGGTTGTTGGTGCATTGAGGAGATCAACTGCACAAATTTTTTCTTCTTGTCAGGTAAATGTGACACAAGTGCCATGGTTGTGTCAAAGAGGAAAGCCGTGCACCCTTTTCTGATGACCGTCTTGTCTGTCATCAGAGCTGGTACTTGTGGCTTCTTGTCCCTCAGTGTGCCTACATATGTGAGCCCATAATTTTTCAAAAGATCTTGTACAAGGGGGATAGATGAGAACCAGATGCATGTGTGGGAATAGAGTGGCTGAGGTGTCCTAAAATGTGGCGAGATGTCACATCTTATGATGATATGAGAATAGTGTGAGAAGAAACATTTTATCAACAGAACAGAAAATATCAAACATTTATATGTGATACAAAATATGTGATACAAATTAAATTTGAACTAAAAGAGGGGAAGGATGAAATAAATTACAGCTGTATGTGTGGGAATAGAGTGACTGAGGTGCCCTAAAATGTGGCGAGATGTCACATTTTATGATATGAGAATAGTGTGATCTTGTTGTGAGAAGAAACATATTAACAGAACAGAAAATATTAAGCATTCATATGTGATACAAAATATGTGATACAAATTAAATTTGAACAAAAGAGGGAAGGATAAATCAATCAAATAAAATGTGGCGGAATGTCATGCTTTATGATAATATGAGTATAGTGTGACCATGATATGAAAAGAAACTCACATTACCAGAACAGAAATTAAACATTGTGATAAAAATTAATGTGATCAAAAGAGGGAAAATGGAATAAATTAAATAAATTAGATAAATAAATTAAATAAATGAATTAAATAAATAAAATAAATAAATCAAATCAAACTCGGATGTATGTTTTTCTGTTGATAAAAAAGAAGAAATTATATTTACCCATAAGTATAAATGATAAAGCATTTATATGACATGAACAAACCTCAGGTAAAGTGGGGTCTGACAAACCCCACGCTACTCACACCTCAGGTAAAGTGGGGTCTGACTGACCCCACGGTACTCACACCTCAGGTAAAGTGGGGTCAGACGGGCTCAAAAGCTCTATAAAGCTTATATAGAACAAGATTCAGGAATGACCCTATCACCCCATTAAACTACTCCACTGATCAAGAAGGTATATGGGAGTACATATCTGTATGTAATATATTAGTATATCAAAAGTAAAAAACAAAAAAGTATGGGGTCTGTCTGACCCCACTTTACCTGTTAAGGGTTAATGCTAGGGTGGGAAATGGTCCAATCGATGGAGTGGTTGGGAAGTGTGGAGTTCCAGGAAAGAATCGTAGTGGAGAGTTGATGGTGGAAATGTGTCTAGAAAGAGAGTTGATGATAGCAAATACAGTGTTTCGGAAGAAAGTCAAGCATAAGTACACATGGGAGAGGGTGGTGGAGGGAAGGGTGGTAGATAGAGCGCTAATGGATTATGTAGTGGTAAATAGGATTATGATAGGAAGAGTTAAGGATGTACATGTGCTAAGGGGAGAGGGTGGGGGAATATCAGATCATTTTTTGGTGGAAGGTAAGCTGAGAGTGGAGGATAGATGGAGAAAGAGGAAAGGGACAAAAGGTAGGGAGGTTCTTAGAGTGAACTCCTTGAATGAAAAGGAAAAGGAGAAGGAGTACGAGAAGAAGCTGAAGGAGGAGTGGGAGGGAGTAAAGGATGGAGCAGAGATGGGTGTGGAGGAGGAATGGGGATGGTTCAAGGAGGGAGTCTTAAAGTGTGCAAGGATGGTGTGTGGAACAAGAAGGACAGGGGGAAATAGAAGAAAGGGTAGTGAATGGTGGGATGAGGAAACAAAGAAGGTTGTAGAAGAGAAGAAGCGAGCATTCACATATTGGTTACAGAAGAGGACGGGGGAGTCATATGAGACGTACAAAGAAAAGAAAAGAGAAGTAAAGCAAAAGGTAAAGGAGGCAAAGAGGAGAGCAGATGTGAAATGGGGTAGGAGTATGACAGAAAATTTTGAAAGTAATAAAAAGATGTTTTGGAAAGAAATTAAGAGAGGAAGAGGAGGCGAATCAAGTAGGGAAGAAAAGGTAAAAGGTACAGATGGAGAGATGATAATGGAAGAGATGGCAGTAAGGGGAAGATGGGCAGAATATTTTAGGGAGTTGCTAAATGTGAAGGAGGATAGGGAAGGAAAGATAGCTGCAGTGGGAAATGCGAAGAAAATGAGAGTGATGAGTGAGGAGAATGGAGGAGAAATAAGGAAGGATGAGGTGAAGGCAGTTGTAAAGATGATGAAAGCAGGTAAGGCACCTGGTCTGGATGGATGCCATGCAGAATGTCTGAAAAAGGGAGGTTCAGTGATGGTGGACTGGTTGGTGAGGTTATTTAATGTTTGCTGGAGAGAGGGTAGAGTACCGGAGGACTGGAGAAGTGCCTGTATAGTTCCTCTTTACAAGGGAAAAGGGGACAAGTGTGAATGTAGTAGTTTCAGAGGGATTAGCCTGTTAAGTGTAGTAGGGAAGGCTTATGGGAGGATCTTAATTGAGAGGATTAGGAGAGGAACAGAAGGAGTAATTGGTGAGGAACAATGTGGCTTTAGGACAGGTAGAGGTTGTGTAGATCAGATCTTAGTGGTAAGACAGATATGTGAGAAAGCTATAGGAAAGGGGAAGGATGTTTTTTGGGCTTTTATGGATCTGGAAAAGGCTTATGATAGGGTAGACAGAAAGGCACTGTGGGAGGTTATGCAGATTTATGGGATAGGAGGAAAGCTTTTGGGAGCTGTCAAGAGTTTTTATGAGAGTAGTAGAGCTTGTGTCAGGATTAGAAATGGAGAGAGTGAGTGGTTTGAAGTAAAGGTGGGACTTCGTCAAGGATGCGTTATGTCGCCCTGGCTCTTCAACTTATACATGGATGGGGTGGTGCGAGAGGTGAATGCTAGGGTAGTGGGTCAGGGATTGGAGATGGTTAAAGAAAATGGAGAAAAGTGGGAGGTGAGCCAGCTGTTGTTTGCGGACGACACTGTGCTTGTGGCAGGGTCAGAGGAGGGATTGAGGAAGCTGGTGGCAGAGTTTGGGAGAGTATGTGATAGAAGAAAGCTAAAGATAAATGTGGGTAAAAGTAAGGTGATGAGATGTACAAGGGGTGAAAGTGGCAGTAGACTGGAAGTGAACATTAAGGGAGAGCGACTGGAGGAAGTGGATAGTTTTAGATACTTGGGTGCAAGTGTAGCAGGAAAAGGTGGAGTGAAGGTGGAGGTAGAATGTAGATTGAGAGAAGCGAGTAAATGCCTTGGTGGATTAAAGAGTGTAATGAGGAATAGACATTTGGGAATGGATGCGAAGAGGAGACTGTATGAAGGAGTGATTGTGCCAACAGCACTGTATGGGGCAGAAACGTGGAACATAAGAGAAGAAGAGAGAAGGAGTTTGAATGTGTTTGAGATGAGGTGTCTGAGATGTATGGTGGGGGTTACTAGGCTGGATAGAGTGAGAAATGAGGAGGTGAGGAGGAGAACAGGGGTGAAAAAGGATTTGGGAGATAGGGTTGATGAAAGAATATTAGGATGGTTTGGACACATGGAAAGAATGAGTGAAGAAAGACTAGTAAAAGAGGTATGGAAGGCAGATGTGGAGGGAGTGAACATGAGGGGACGTCCTAGGATGAGGTGGATGGATGGGGTGAAGGGGGCTTTGGGGAAGAGGGGAATGTCTGTTGAGGAAGGGAGGGAGAGGACGGAAGACAGAGGTGAGTGGAGAATGGTTGTATATAGATGATGTTGTGATAGCAGGAGGAGGAATGGGCGGGGGGGTGGGTGGTGGGGTAGTATGTGTGAGTAAATTTTGACGCAGCCCGAAGGGATTTCTCCCCGTCCTCTCCTTATATGCAAGGGGGACGGAGAGGGGGGTCGCCGATTAAATGAAGCGGCCTTGCTGTGGATGTGCTGTGTCTTGCGACACTGCTTCTGACCCAGGGCGGTGGGCAGGGTGCAGGGATGACCCGTCATCCAGGAGGTGCTCAGATGAGAGGGAGGGTGGGAGGGGTGTGGAGTGTATTTAGGGATGAAATGGGTGGGAGTGTTTTTATGCCTTTCCCTTTTTGGCTACCTCCCTTGGAAGGGGGAAAAAGCCTTGGTATATGTATGTATGCTATATTACTAGCAACCCCATTTTCTAATTTGAATTTTTCAATCCTTCTAACAGTGAAGGGTTTTAGAGATATTCATCCAAGCTGTCGTTAGGCAATTCTATTCAACTAAGGATGTGGACATGATATGACAAAATACCAGGGCTGGGCGCGTTAC
>NW_027467759.1:437500-472500 GCF_046742065.1 Oratosquilla oratoria | reverse complement strand
GTCCACGTTTCAATTTCCAACGGATGCTTCCTTCGAGCGACTCTCAGTCTCGATTGCGATGGCATGGAATTAAAAGTGATTTGTGGTTGAAAAAAAAATATATATATATATATATATTATACATCCATATATATATAAACGCACATATATACACATATACAAAACACAGCTCACACACACTCGCACACACATACACACACTTGTACACACACATACACACATACATGTACACGCGCACAGGGAGACATGACAGACGACATCCCGCAGTTTCCCCAGAGCAGAATGGCCAAGATTAAAACTGGCTCAAGTTTGAATGCACACGGTCGTCGAATCTGGGTGTCCATAAAGTTGACTATCGCCCTCGAAGTCTTGGAATATTGGTCTTCGCGCACGAGGCGTATCCAGCGTAGGCGTATGGATCTACAGTTTATTATACTTTTACGGCGGGAGAGGGTGGTAGGAGAGAGGAAGCGAGGGAGGAAGGAGGAAGGAAGGTGGGAAGGAGAGAAGGAGGGAATGAGAGAAAGAAAGAAGGAGAGAAGGAGGGAAGGAATGAAGGAGGGAGGGTGATAGGGAAGGGGGAATGGAGGTGGGAAGGAGAGAGGGAGAGAAGGAGAGAAGGAAAGATGGAGAGAAGGAGGGAAGGAGGGAAGGAAGGAGGGAGGGAGGGAGGGAGGGAGAAAGGGAAGGAGGGGAGGAGGGACAGAGTGAAGAAGGTTGAAACGAAACAAGGAACAGGAAAACAAATATGAGGAGGAAAAGGAAAGGGAAGAGGAAGGAAAGAGGGAAGGAGGAAGGAGAAACGAGGTAAAGAATAGGAAAGGAAATAGGAGTGGGAGGAAGATGAAAAGGAAGAAGAGGAAGATAGGAAAGAAGAAAATAAGGAAGAGAAAGAGGAGGAGGAGTATGTCGAATAAGAAAAGGAAGCGGAAGTGTAGGAGGATAAGAGAGAGGAGGGATAGGAGGAGGAGGAAGAGGAGGAGGAGGAGGAGGAATAAGAACAGAAGATGAAAATGGAAAAGGAGAAGAGAAAGAGAAAGGAGAAGACAGCAGGAGGAGGAGGAGGAGGAGGAGGAGGAGGAGGAGGAGAAGGAGGGAGGGGGAGGAGGAAGAGGAGGGAGGGGGAGGAGGAGGAAGAGGAGGAGGAGGAGGAGGAGGAGGAAGAGGAGGAGGAGGAGGAGGAAGAAGAGGAGGAGGAGGAGGGAGATTTGCACCGACCTCCACCATTAAAACAAGTGATTGTGGTGGTGGTGGTGGTGGTGGTGGTAATGGTGGTAACGTTGGTGGTGTAGTGGACCGGTGTTGGCGATGTTGGTGTCCTGGTCGTCTCACTGTTGGAGACGTGTTGTCGGGGGTCCGGAGATGACGTATTACCCGCAGGTAGCTCCAACTACCGCCATCATTTACTAGTTCCTCTACTATTCCAGCCGTGTTTGTTCTGTAGCCTGGGTGGAAGGGATGTGGAAGAGATGTGGAAGGGATGTGGAAGGGGTGCGGAAGGGATGCGGAAGGGATGTGGAAGGGATGTGGAAGGGGTGTGGAAGGGGTTTGGATGAGGTGTGGAAGGGGTGTGGAAGGAATGTGGAAGGGGTGTGGAAGGAATGTGGAAGGGGTGTGGAAGAGGCTCGGAAGATATGTGAATGGGGTGGGGAAAGGATGCGGAAGGTGTGTGAATTCATGTGGAAGGGGTGTGGAAGGGGTGTGGAAGGGGTGTAGAAGGGGTGTGGAAGGGGTGTGGAAGGAGTGTGGAAGGAGTGTGGATGGGGTGTGGAAGGGATGTGGAAGGGGTGTGGAAAGAGTGTGGAAGAAGGAAGGAATGTGGAAGGAGTGTGGAAGGAGTGTGGAAGGAATGTGGAAGGAGTGTGGAAGGAGTGTGGAAGGGTCGTGGAAGGGGTGTGGAAGGGTGTAAAAGGTGTGTGGAAGGGATGTGAATAGGGTGTGGAAGGGATGTGAAAATGATGTGGAAGGGGTGTGGAAAGGATGTGGAATGGGTGTAGAATGTGTATGGAAGTGGTGCGGAAGGGGTGAGGAAGGGGTGCGAAAGGGATGTGGAAAGGGATGTGGAAGGGGATGTGGAAGGGTTTTGGGAGATGTGTGGAAGTGGTTTGGAAGGGATGTGGAATGGATGTGGAAGTGGTGTAGAGGGTGTGTAGGTGTGGAAGGGGTATGGAAGGGGTGTGGAAAGGGTGTGGAAGGGGTGTGGAAGGGGTGTGGAAGGGAAGTGGAAGGGAAGTAAAGAGGTTGTAGAGAAGATGTAAAGTATATGGAGAAACTATGAAGAGTGGTGAAAGTCTGTGGAGGAAATGTATGGATTGGGTGGAAGGGTGTGGAAGAAATGTATGAACGTGGTTGTGTGGAATGGTTTGCATGGGTGTGGACAGTGTGGGGGGAATCGTGTGAAGATGGTAGAAGAGAGTGGAGGAGGTGAGTGGAGAAAGAAAGGAAGAGACAGGAGGAGAGGGGTAGAGAGGGAAAGGGAGAGAGAGGGATAGGAAAGAGAGAGGAAAAGGAGAAGAGAGAGGAAAAGGAGAAGAGAGAGGAAAAGGGGGAGAGAGAGGAAGAAAGGGGGAGAGAGAGGAAGAAAGGGGGAGAGAGAGGAAGAAAGGGGGAGAGAGAGGAAGAAAGGGGGAGAGAGAGGAGTGAGGCGATGATTGTGATGAAAATGCATAGATGGGGTGGAAGTAAACTATATGGAGGAATGTGGAAGTGTGGAGGAACATGGAAAAGTGTGGAGGAGTGTGGAGGAGTGTGGAGGAATGTGGAGTGGTGTGGAGGAAATACGTGAAACGACTGTAAGAGTAAAAAGAAATTGCGTGGAGGACTGAAGGAGGATGAAGGAAGTGTGTTGAGTTTGTCTATAGGTGGATGGATGTGGAAGTGATTGTGTGTGGAGGAGGGGGAGGAAGTTGGAGTAAGTCTATGGAGAGGCTGGAGGAAGTAAATAGAGCCGTAGAAGGGAGTATGTGGAACAAGTGGAGAGATGTGGAGGAATCGTCTTGGACATTTAATTGTAATTGGATAGGATAGTGGTAGCAGTAGTGTTAGTTCATCTTCTATCGCCTAGTTACCCTGTTTTCTTAACTGTAGCTTAGTATAGTAAACACAAACAGCCTCGTTAGGGCCAGTGGGCCTGCTGTTGTTTGTTCTTCCTTTGTGTTCCTTGGTGTTCCTTTGACGGATGGAGAGGGTGAAGGTGGGTGGAACAATAATGCGGAGATGACCGAAAAGGAAGTATAAGAACGATGTCCGAGATACACAACATCGAAGAGTCCAAACACTCTTATGACCCGATTCTCACGTTTTAGTCAGATCAACGCCGTCAGGTGAAGATGGTGGAGAATGGAAGATAAAGAGATTGTAGAGGAGAAAGAAAGGAGAGAGAATGGGAAATAGAGAATGGGAGAGGAAGAGGGATGGGGGAAAGAGGAGGTGGAAATGGAGTGGAAAATATAGAGCGGTAGGAAGGGGGTGGTGAAGTGAGAAAAAAAAGGGAAAAAAAAAAAAGCCGGAGAGAGATTGAGAAATAGAATGGATATTATAGACACGCGCGCACGCACACACACACGCACACATATTATATATATATATATACCTTTTGTGTGTGTGTGTGTGTGTGTGTACAAGTGCGAGTGAGTATGGAGAGAGAGAGAGAGAGAGAGGGAGAGAGAGAGAGAGATAGAGAGAGAAAGGGAGAGAGGGAGAGAGAGGGAGAGATGCAAAGAAAATAACAGAGAACAATAAATATCACAGACCAGAATATACACATTCAGAAAATACGAAGCAATGATCCCAGCGAAGAACAAAACCCGGATCGTCACAGAAAACGGGAACTGGGGGGACAAAAAACTTTTGACGACCCATTGATATGCTGTACTCGGAAAAGCTTTCGAAAAATTTGAGAACACTTTAGTCTCCCTGCAAAAAAAGACACAATTTCCTTCATATCCTTCCAATCATCCTCCAATTCCCTCAAAACTCTATCTCCCTTCTAACTCCTCTAACTCCTCCCTTCTAACTCCCTCAAAACTCTCGCCCAACTTAGTCTAACTTCCTCCCGTTTCCTTCTTCCTCCCTCCAACGCTGTTTCAACCTCCTCAAAGTCTGTTACTCCCTCCAACTCCCTCTAAACTACTCTCACTTAAGTTTCTTTAGCTCTCTTCTAACTTTCTCAAACCCTCATCCAACTTACTCAAACTTCCTCCAGTTCTTTTCTACATCCCTCCAACGCTGTCTCAACTTCCTCAGAGACTTACATTCCCTCCAACTTTCCTCCAACTCTCTCAAAATCCTTCCCCTCAAACTTCCTCAAAACTCTCACCCAACTTTCTCTATATCTTTCCCACGTCCCTCCAACACTGCCTCAACTTCCTCAAAGTCTTTTGCCCCCCTCCAATTCCCTCCAACTCTCCTCCAACAGTATTATTGACCCTTATCCATCTCCGTCTGATATGATTTATATTCGCCATAAACAAGATTACAAAGCCTCTCACGTCTCTCACAGCCATATTTGGTACCCAATTCACATCTGCAGAGCAATGTCTCACGTGTATAAGGCGCTGCCACACACACACACACACACACACACACACACTCACTCACGGCTCTCCCGACATATGACTATCTCACGCCTTCTCACGTCCTCTCACGCTTTTGTCATTTTCAGGAATTTTCTCACAACGGGGCTTGTTATCATCATACAGCCAGGCAATTCTATTCAGCTGTATGGAGAGCCACATGCATTCTAAGGCACTGGTCACATTAGCGGTTTGAACCGCACAGAAACCCTAGCGTTACCGCATAGTCAAGGAAAAACTGTGCGGTTGTGTGTAAACGCCTCCATTGATATGTATAGGCCCTGTTCACACTAGCGGTTTGAACCGCGCAGAAACCGCAGCGTTACCGCATAGTCAAGGAGAAGCTATATGGTTGTGTGTGAATGTCTCCATTGATACATATATATATATATATATATATATATACACACAGATATGCCTTGTTCACACCAGCGGTTTCAACCGCCGCAGTTTCAACCGCAGTGGTTCAGTTACAATGTAGGTAAATGGAGGCATTCACACACAACCGCGCATTTTCTCCTTGACTCTGTGGTACCGCCGCGGTTTCCGCGTGGTTCAAGCATCTAGTGTGAATACGTAAATAGTATTTGAACCACCGCGGTAGTTCAAACCACTAATGTAAATAAAGCACTACGCTCTCTTAAAAAAGGATTAACCTTTGCCCAATGTGTTCGTGGTACCGGGGCAAATAGCCACAGCGCTTTATTATCACATCAGACGATTTTATTCAGCTCTGAGTTGCTTTTTATTTGGTAGTGACAAGTTTCATCTTATACTGAATTGATTACCCCACGAGTCAACAACTGTTTCCGTCTAACATGACAGTAAACAAATGGGTTTATCTCAAAAAGTTAAAGGGTTTAAAGGGGATTAACCTCGAAAAGTTTATCTTGACTAAGCCTTAAACGGGTTCAGTTTGTGTTTTGTCTCTGACTGCCGCTAGGCGATTTTATTCAGCCAAGAGAAACCTTCAGTCGGTTTAGGTGTTTGAGTATTATATACCAAGAAGTGTTGGTCATTTCGTTTCTGGATATTACTCACTATTAAATCTATCTCACATCTACTCACAAGGAGTTAAATCTCATGATGGGATAAGACCGTATCATGGGCAACTCACAAAGGGTTAAATTTGTCCCACAGCTACTCAGAAAGTGTGAGAATTTTCTTCCATTGACTCACAAAGTGTTAAAACTAGACGAATTTTCTCACAGTAAAAATGGACTCACGCCTACTCACAAACGTAAAACAGTCCCGAGGCTCATAATGATAATAGTTTTTCCTTTGGGTTTCATTGACTACAAACCCGCAGCCCTACAGGGGCTGCCAACGATCCTTTTGCTCTTCAATAGACCTCTCTGTGAGAAAACGTTGGACTTATGTTTATGTTGAATTTGTGTGGAAATAGACCCCAGTGGTCCGTTGTTTGTAAGTGAAGACATGAAATACAAAGTTAATAGGAAGATCTTAGGCCCTGTCCGGGGACCGAGTGTCAGCCCCTCGGGGCGACACCTCCGGATGGGTCTGAGGATGTTGACGGATATGACGACGAGCGAGCGAGCGGCAGGGAGGGAGGGAGGGAGGCGATTCTCTGACGTGTCTTGCAGAGCGGCCACGTCGATACCCGTCGTTGCTGACCCCCCTCCCTCCCTCCCTCCCACCCCCTCCCCCGCCCGGCGCCAAAGCCTCACAAGAAACCAACAAACATCCTCCTACGTTCAGATATCCGGAACCGATTCTACTCGGACCGGAATCGCTACCCGTCCCGGTCCGGGAATATACGACTGCCACCAACGGTCCTAACCCTTCTCCACATTGCAACAAACAGTCCCATTCTCCTAAGAACTACAGAACCCTCCTCCCTCCCCCCCTCCCCCTCCGCCTCGGATAGCCTCCCCCCTCCCCCCCCCCTCCGCTTCGGACTGCCTCCAACCCCTTCCTTCCTCCTCCTCGTCTTGTTGCAAGAAAAGCATTACGCATCCACAACCAAACCCCCATCCCGTCCCATCAGTAGGATTTCACAACATCCCCCATTTCAGTCAAAATGGTGGGTTTGTTTCGTCCCCGCTCCTCAGACCCCTTCGACTGAGATCCCCAATCAAATCCAAAAGCTAAAGACGAAGACATCTACTTGCCCGTGCAGTCCCAGTACACGAGTCACCTCCCCTGCGGAGGAGGACAATCGAAACTTGACCCTTGCGCTGTTTATTGATAAACAGCTTCGCTCTTTTTGTTCAGCTCCACTCGCCTCGCTTTGTCTCCCTTCGCATCGCTTCTCCAGCTCCCAGTCTCGGGGCTTAGGTCGGTGGTAAGGCGGAGGTGATGGTGGCGGGCGTTGTCAACATTGGGATGGGTAAGGAAGAGGGTGTGGGTGTGGTGGGGGAGATGGTGGGTAAAGTGAAGGTATCATTTGTATTTAAGGCGTGTGGGTGTGGTAGAGTTGACCGGCGTGGTGGTGGTGATGGCTGTGGTGACGGGTGTAGTGGTGGTGACTGTGGTAATGGGTGTGGTGGTGGTGGGTGTGGGGGTAGTGGGTATGGTGGTGGTAATGGTGATGGGTATTGTGGTGGTAGTGGTTGTGGTGGTGGTAGTGGTTGTGGTGGTGGTGGTAGTGGTTGTGGTGGTGGTGGTAGTGGTTGTGGTGGTGGTAGTGGGTGTGGTGGTAGTGGGTGTGGTGGTAGTGGGTGCGGTGGTAGTGGGTGTGGTGGTGATGGGTGTGGTGGTAGTGGGTGTGGTGGTGATGGGTGTGGTGGTAGTGGTGGTGGGTGTGGTGGTATGGGTGTGGTGGCTGGTAATGGTGGTGGTGGTAATGGTGGTGGTGATAATGGTGGTAGTAGTGAGGGTGGTGGTGGGTGTGGTGGTGGTGGGTGTGGTGGTGGATATGGTGGTGGGTGTGGTGGTGGGTGTGGTGGTGGGTGTGGTGGTGGGTGTGGTGGTGGATGTGGTGGTGGGTGTGGTGGTGGGCGTGGTGGTGATGGGTGTGGTGGTAGTGGGTGTGGTGGTGGTGGGTGTGGTGGTGGTGGGTGTGGTGGTGGTGGGTGTGGTGGTGGTGGTGGGTGTGGTGGTGGTGGTGGATGTGGTGGTGATAGTGGTGTTGGTGGTATTGGTGTGGTAGTGGGGGTGGGTGTGACGGTAGTGATGTTGGTGGGTGTGGTGGTAGTGGTGGTGAGTGTGGTGGTGGTGGGTGTGGAGGAGGATGCTTAAGGTTGCCGCAAGGCTATCATACTAAACTCAGAGTTCTAGACTAAAGGTCACTTCACACTAGACAGTCTCCCTCGTCAAATGTCACGAGTTTGAATATCTAGAGGACGACTTGGCTCAAAATATTCTAGAATCTTCTAATAATATTTAAAAGAAAAGTGCCTAAGATTCAAAGAGGTTTAACTTCTTTTATTACGTCATTCAGCATCGCAATAAACGACACAAAGGTAATTTGACACTTGGAGGTTCGAAAAACGAAAGATTGCAACCGAAGTCATTTCTGATCAAACGAACACTGAGCTTGACCTCGATTGACCTCTTCAGTGGCATGTGACGAACATCAACCCATTTCATTCCCGTGGCGTCCCCTTGATAAAACAAAGGAGTTGAAGAACATTATTCTGGCTAACCACAGAGAGATTTGTTCACCTGGCGGGGGGAGGGGGGGGGTGACCGGATTTCGGGAGTTTTTGGATCTGTGCACCATCTGGGACTCGAGTTCGATGAGATCCAGTGTCTCCCGGAGCGACCAGATGTCGCGACCTCGGCCTGGTGACGTTCCAGGTCTTCCTTTTTTATGTATGTATGTATGTATGTATGTATGTATGTATGTATGTTTGTATGTGTGTATGTATATATGTTTATATGTGTGTATGCATGTTTATATGTATGTATGTATGTATGTATGTATGTATGTGTGTGTTTATGAATGTATATATGTGTGTATGTATGTATGTATATATGCATGTATGTATACAAATATGTATATTATATACATATATATGCATATATATGTGTGTATGTATGTTTGTATGTGTGTACGTATGTTTATGTGTGTGTGTTTATGAATGTATATATGTGTGTATGTATGCATGTGTGTATGTATATACGAGTATGTATATATACATGTATATTGTATAATATATATATATATATATATATATATATATATGTGTGTGTGTGTGTGTGTACATATTTTCATTTATTATCGCTTTATCACAACTGTTGTAACATATACATCCATGCACCCAGTCTTCAGCCATCCCACACCCATTTGTTTTCTCTTATCTTAGCTCCTCCTGGATAAAGGCCCTGCGAAACAACGCAGCGAGATACAGCACCTCCTCAGCAGTGGCCGACAGCCACTCACAAGTAATTAGAGGAGAAAAGGAGAAATCCCTTAGGGGCAGCTTCAATTTATCATCCATTCACAACCATTCTCTATTCATGCCTGTCTCTTGTCGCTTACCTTCCCTGATCAAAGGACATTCCTCTTTTACTCAAGACTCTATTTATCTAATTGTTTCGTCTTCCCCCGTCCACTCTATCGGTCACTGCCTTTCACACACTTTTGTTTCTGGTCTTTCTTATTCCGTTCCTTACATATGCCCAAACCATCACAATATTCTTTGATCACCTTTATCTACCAACCCCCTACCCCCCCACCTCCCACTCTCAGCCTCATCTTCTCCTTTCTCACTATCTATTCTCATAACCCCCCCACCATACTTCTCAATCAATTAATCTCAAACAATTAAATATCATCTTTCTGGTACTCTTACGTTCTAAGTGTGTGTGTGTGTGTGTGTGTGTGTGTGTGTGTGTGTGTGCGCGCATGGGTGTGATTGTGTGTGTGTGTGTGTGTGTGTGTGTGTGTGTGTGCGTGCGTGCGGTTGTGTGTGTGTGTATATTTTTCTTAACATAATCACCTTTTTATATCATCATCTCCTTTCATCTATACCCAGGTACATATTTCACATACCACTCTTTATCCCCCCCCCAGACATTTACTTGTTTCCCCTCATTCTACATTTTACCGGAACATTTTTCCTTCATTCCCTACTACATGTACACCTAAATACTTAAAATTACTTTCTCTAGCTTCTTTCCTTTACCTTCAGCTCACTGCCACCACAACTTCTGTATATCTTATCACCTTAATCTATCCACATTTACTTTCATCTTTCTTCTTTCACATAATCGTTCCCTCCCGAACTCTCCCTTACTGTAGACTCTCCTTTAACCTGACCACAAGAGCAATGTCATCCGCAAACAACAAATGGCTCATCTCCCACTTTCCTCTACTCTTCGCCCTCGGATTTATATACTTAGTGTATATATATATATATATATATATATATATATATATATACACACACACACACACGAGTGGAAGGACGGTGAGCTAAACACATAGAACAGTTTTATTCACTGAGGTTTCGTCCTTACCAGGTACTTTGAGAATGTCCTGGTAAGGACGAAACGTCAGTGAATAAAACTCCAACTTCTCTGTGTTTAGCTCATCGCCCTTCCACTCATTTGTCTTCCATACTTCAACATATATATATATATATAAATATATATATATATATATACATATATATATATATATATATACATATATATATATATATACATATATATATATATATATATATATATGCATGTATCTACCCGTTGTCGAATCTACTGGTCCGCGTTATAAACTGTGGCAGGAAAATGGTGATCATTATTTTGAGCATTTACAAATATGTCGGGGTTGGGTGCGGTTGGTCACTTGAGGCGACCGTGGTTTTAATTAGTAAGCACGTACTCGGTCCCCGAGCGCCGCCAGATTTTCAGTGACGTTCCCTACCACAAGAGGGTGAACTAGACTAAATTAGGCTTTAATAGGGGGAAAGACTTTTTTTTTTCTTTAATTGGCACCATTTCCCACACTCAGTTGATGGCGCGAATCCATGGATTCGATAACGTTGAAACATTTCGATGCGTGAATATATTTTCGCAACTCCTGTGTGTGTGTGTGTGTGTGTGTGTGTGTGTGTGTGTGTGTGTGTGTGCGTTAATCCAGAAGCCGTTCTTATGACGTTAACTAAGGAACCAACTCCAGCAACACCATCATTCAGCAACAGCAGCAGCACCACCTTCAGCAGATCAACACAGGCAGGAGCACCGACAACACCAGAAGCGGCACCAGAGGCAACACTAGGAGCAAGACTTCTGACGTCCAGGGAACGTCTCCGATCCAGCTGTGTCAGCAGACGACCTCGGGAAGACTCGCGTACCACCAGTAAAATGAAGAAACACCAAGAACCTTTCCAGGAACGTTCCCCGTATCCTTCAAGTTTACAGAACCAAACGACAGAGCTCCTTGATCCCACTGTCTATCTACTCCATTCACTATTAGACGATGAGTCAAACAGACATACTCTCAGTCAACAAGGGAAAGTACTATCTACTTTCACTGGGTATTATTGATACTCTTCGTATACAGCGAACAACCAGCAAGACTGTTGTCTTTACCTCGCCACCTGCCCTCTTCTGACAGATGATAACGACTTCTCCAGCACAACCAATATGAAAAAAAAAACGTAGAGACTAAACAACTTCCCACCAGGCTTAATGACCCCCTTATGTGTCGATAGCCTCGGGATTAAAAATCACTACCACTCACCCTCCACCCCTACAGCACAAAAGAATATTTTCATCCACTACGAACATCGCCTGAGGTTAATATCAACATGGGAATGAAATTAATGCTAAATAATACGAAGTACCATTCAGTCAATTGAACATATATAAAGAATTCAGTTGTGTGTGTGTGTAATACACCATGGTCTTGGATCATGTGTTGAACTCATAATCGACAGCTATCCCCCTCCCGGAAGAGCTTAAAGCTCATATATGACCGATCTATGGGTAATCCTGTGACCTTACACGCACACACACACCCCACTCCCCGCCTACGAGTTGGAGTAACGACTCGCAGCGCAGCGATACTGAAATTATTTCAGCCCTGAGAGGGATTCGACCCCGGACCTCCGTAGTGGCGGCCGGAAACTGTGCCAACTGCCCCATCGAGTCGTGTGTGTGTGGGGGGGGGGATGTCAATGTGTATGTGCAACACTTATTTCATATATATAATCACTAACACATCTTCCTCCCACCATACACATTGGAAGTGATAAAAAGAGTCTGACATCATTCCAAGTAACCTATGAAATTTGACATTAATTTTCACCACTGTAAAAGTGAGCATGACAGACTTTCCCATTGAAAGAAAATACGGAAGCAATGATGCCACACTTGAAAGCCTACCCGCTTCCCTCTCCCCACTGAAACAACACTCACACAAATTGAACAATCACATATACGATATGTTTATATATTCTCGTAATTCATAGTTGTATATTTGACAAATATAATGGATTATTTGATATTCTGCAATGTTGATAATAATAGCTCATATTCAACCTCTGAATTCAGGACAAGGAAAGCGAGTTTGTGAATTCCAAAGTCTTCATTACGGAAAATATCGAAACCAACCCGTAGATTTCCGCCACCCTAGAGAATACCGTTTTAAACATGGAATAGCATAGAAAAATGTAGATAGACCTGTCTTCCCAAATTTCTACTAATGGTGTTCATATGACATTAGTACTAGACAGGGACAGTAAAATGAATATGTTGAACAAACATACATATAACAAAATCCAAAGTATATCTAGCTAGGAAAGATCCAAGTGCATTTATATAGGGGAAGGTGGGGTAAGACGGACCCCTGGGGTGAGATGGACCCCCCCCTCTAATTTGAATTAGAAAGGGCATGATTAAGATTGTTGCCGCTAGATGTCCTCAACATCAACTGTAACTCACGCGGGTGCAACCGGAAGCCAGGTTCAGCACCGCATTTGCGCTCGATGTGGAGGTTTGTGTTTTTGGAGAGTGCTGATGTTATTTGGAGAAGGTAAGATAATTATTTTTTTGCATTGATATACTGGCTGTAATGATTTAGTAATCATGCTGTATATAGCCAATTGCGTGTGCATTATAGGTATGTGCCATAAAATGATATATCAAACATAGATGTTTTATTAAAAAATGCATAATGCGAATATTTACGTATGGGGTGAGATGGACCCCGAGGGGTCCATCTCACCCCATACTCTAAATATTTTACAAACACTTAGCATTTTCTTTTTTTTTTTCCTTGTAGATGCCCCGGAAATACGTGAGGATAAGTAATAGAGGGGGATGGAATACAGAAGCAATGCAGAATGCAATATCTGCAGTTAAAGAAAAAAAGAATGGTGTGAAAGCAGCCTCCAAGGAATTTCCTCATCTTTCCACGGGTTCGTATGAAGCAAGAACTAAAGGATGGTGCTCCACCAGGAACCGGATTTGCCTGTCATCCATCTGGGTGGATGCAGCTCCCTATTTTTACAGAATGGTTTCAGCACTTTCTTGCCCACACCAAGCCATCAGTGAATGATCCAGTATTGCTGATTATGGATGGACACATGACCCATATCAAGAATCTTGATGTTATCAATCTTGCCAGGGATAATTATGTCACGATTGTTGTTTTACCACCACATTGCAGTCACCGAATGCAGCCACTGGATGTTTCATTTATGAAACCACTGAATGCCTACTATGTGAGGGCTGTTGAAACATTCCTCAGAAACAATCCTGGCAGACTTGTGACAATCTACAAAATAAGTGCTTTGTTTGGTGAGGCCTATCTCCATGCTGCTGTTCCAAACACAGCCATTAATGGGTTTAAGAAAACCGGTATCTGCCCATTGAATAAGCATGTTTTCGGAGAAGCTGCATTTTTACCTGCACACCCAACAGACTCTCCATTAGATGCTGATCAGGAAGAGGAAGATCTGAACGACCATGTCGCCCCTCCTATCATGGTCACTGAGGATGAACCTGAACTGGAAGTGGCTGACATTTCGGAAAACCCATATGCTGTTCCTGTTCCTGAAAAACCAAGTCTGTTCAGGCCAGGTAGTTCACCCAAGGAAATTGTTCCCTTGCCAAAGGTGACCATAACGACACGAAAGAAAAGACCTAGGACTCAAGGGGGACCCCTCAACATGACAGGATCCCCATACAAGAATGAGCTCGAGACAGAAGTTCAGAAGAAAAAAGAAAAAGAGGTCAGTCTAGCAAAGAAGCAAAAAAAAAAAAAAAAAAAAAAATAGAAGCCAAAAATAAAACAGCAATCATATCAAAGCAACTACAACGTGAAAAAAGGAAAATAAAACCAAAAACTCAACAAGCAAAAGCTGGACCATCCTGGCTTCATGAAAGCAGTAGCGAGAGTAAAGAGGGAGATGGAACTGTCTGCCTGTACTGCAGTGACAAGTTTGGAAATTCTAAAAGAGGTGAAGGGTGGGTTTGCTGTGTCAATTGTAAACGATGGGCACACGAGCAATGTGCAGGGATACTGGATGATGAGGATGATATTGAGTGTTTTATTTGTGATCTATGCAAGGAATGATCAGGCAATTTGGCATAATATAGCACTATAAAGTATCCCTGTAGATGTAAAATGGGCACAGAAGCAAATGTATGATGGTTAAGGATGCTGAAAGAGGGGTTTTCTTTGTCATTTATTCCAGGAAGGATCTCTTTTCTTATTTTTTGGTCGAGGATTATGATGAGCCCTTAGGAGGTACCCGAAAAAATGACGGGGTAAGACGGACCCTGGGGTCCGTCTTACCCCGTCATTTTTTTTCGGAAACAATAAAAGTTACCTTTATTATTTTAATCATAGTTTAAATTTTTCCCTCAAATAACCGTACCTAGGTTGCGTATTGGAATCATAAGACCCCAAAGTACCACCACAACCCCTAAAACATTAAAACAATATCAAAATGTGGCTTCTAGACCCATTTCTTTCTTAAGGGGTCCGTCTTACCCCACCTTCCCCTACGTGCATATAAATGAATGTATTTATGTACATATATATACACGAATATATTTATATACATGCATTTACATAAATGTATGTAGAAATACATATAAATGAATGCATATACTGTGCATCCATATTACGCAAATGAGCACTACATGAAAAAAGCGATAAAAAGTCAGAAACAGAGAACAGACAGACACAGATTTACAGACAGTCAAGTGGGTAGAAGACAGAGAAAAAAAAAGAGAGAGAGAGAGAGAGACAGACAGACAGACAGAGAGAGAAAGAGAGGAGAGAGGGCAGAGGAAGAGCAAACCCTCAAATCAAACAAACACATAATTGATACAGATAAATAATAAAAAAAAATGTGCATTAACATGAACACAGGATTACAAAGGATTACAAAAGAGGAGCATGCCGACAGGAGACCTTTTAGTCCATAACTAGGTTGGGTGCAAAATAAAATCATAAATAAATAAACAAATAGATAAATAAAAAAATATATTAATATAGATAATAACAAATAAAATAAGTATAATAGTCAAAGGTAAATAATAAACAAACAGGTAAATAGTAAATAATAATAAACTGACATTGATAATGATAAATGATAATCATAGAACAATAAAGATAAACAATAACAAATAAATAATATAAAACAAATGGCAACCATTACAGCATCTTGTTTAGGTGTTTATCTAAACGAATCATTCTCACTCCCTACACTTATTTTCATTGTCATCCTCAATCTCGTTCTCAGTTTCATTATTTTCATTCTCATTCTCAGTCTCACTCTAATTTTCAATCTCAATTTCATTCTCAATATCATATTCATTTCTATTCACACTCATTCTCACTCTTTCTCATACTCTATTTTACTTTTAATCTCACTCTTGCTCAATCTTGTTCTCAGTTTCATTCTTATTTTCATTCTCATTCTCTATTTCTCTTTTAATCTCACTCTCGCTCAATCTCGTTCTCAATTTCATTCTTATTTTTATTCTCACTAATTTTCACTCTCTTTCATTCTCAATATAATTCTCATTTTCATTCTCTATTTCACTTTTAATCTCACTTTCGCTCTTACTCATTCCTACTCTTATTCTCATTCTCTCCCTCATTCACACCATTTTCTTACTCTCAATGTCACTCATTTTCACTAACTCTCTAAACCAGTCACATTCACATTCAGTCTCACTTTCAGCAGTATCTCACGATTTAGTTTCCTCCCTAATTTCCTTCTCACGTATTATCTTTGTTTCTCTCCCTTTTCTCACGCCTTTGCCTCTCACCTGTTCTCCGTTCATCACTCTCAAACATTCTCACTCCCTCATTTCATATTCCTCACATTCATGGTATCTATCTTAAAGTCTGTTTCTTATGTTCTCACTCGAGAAATCTCACAAATCTCACTTTATTTTCTCTCACTCTCTTCTCTCTCACTATTCCTTCTTAAGATCTTCTTCCCATGTTTCCCTTTTCCTTATTCTCAACATCTCACTCTCCTTTCTCTCACTTCATATACTCACGATTTTATCCTAATGCATTCTCACTTCCTCACGCTAACGCTGTCACTCACTCCTAGTCTCTTCTCTCTTACACTCACGACTTTCTTCATTCACATTAAATTTCTTACCTCAACTTCTCACTTCCTGCTTTCCCTTACTCAATGTTTTCTTCTCACGCTTTCCTGCCTTCCTCACGTTCTCACTCTCAAACACTTCAAATTTCTCCACTTTCACGCCTGATGCTGTTTTCTTTTCCTCACATACTCTCACACTCTCACTCCCATAAATTCTTACTCTCAACTTCCATTCTTCACTCTCACGGATTTCTAGCACCTTCACTCTCTCTTCTTCCTCCTCTCTCTGTTACACATTCTTGATTAGATTCAAATCCACACCCCTTCATTTTGCATACATAATTTCATTTGCATGTACGCGTATATTACATTCACCCACGGCCGTTCCTTGCTCGGATATGTATACACAGAAACAGACAGGCACAGGCACAGGGACAGGTACAGAAACAGACACAGACACAGGGGCAGGTACAGAAACAGACAAGCACAGACACAAGTACAGAAACAGATATAATCACAGACACCGACAGAAGCACAAAAGCACAACCACATACCTATGTACACACAATTACTCTTATGAACACATGTATACACGCAAACACACTCACTTCTACCCACAATCACCTAAAAACATACATAAATACACATAAGCGCGGCCACACAAACGCACTGGAGACATAAATACACATATACAAAAAAACAAAACAAACGCACAAAACCTCACAAACACAAATCATGTGAAAACACACACACACACACAAACTTTATTCACTTAGACAAAATCCTAGTTAGTAAACATAATTTTCTATTAGCCCTTTGGCGCCCACAAAGAACAACTTTGGATCTATAAGAATTTTATCATGGTTAGCGATGGATGATCTTATTCAGCTCACAGTAGCGTTTCTTAAAATTCTACCACACTCGGCGTCTCGCCCACTAGACCCAGGATTCGGTAGACCATCATTTCATAAAAGTAGATAGAACTGTACATTGTATGGGTAAATTTGATTTTTCATTAACCCATAGTAATCTTATTCAGCCGAGGGAAACCTCCCAATGTTTCTTAATAATTGATACTAAAATTCTATTTTCAAATAGAAGATTCGAAATTTAGTTCAATAAACTATTCACCACGAAATAGATTTGAATATAGTAATTACAATTTATTTTTTATTCTACTTCATTTCTTATCATTATTATTGATATTTTTCAAGCGTGATAACGAAAGTAGAATGTGTTCACTTATGGTTTGTAAATTCTTGATATTCAATTTGCAACGAAGTCATGTTGCTCGATTTCTTGAATTGTAGCTCTTCCGGATGGGTCCGGGTGGAGAAGACTTTCGATCAACTCCATTGCTGATTTGCAGATGAGAGTCCAAGGTTTGCTGTCGAGGGATACGAGGCCCTTTAGAAGCCAAATTTGGTAATTAGGGTCGTAGGCCTTTGCTACTTCCCAGGGAGCGCGTCCGCTCAGCATCTTGACGAGAGTGACGCCACACGACCACACGTCGCTGGGTTCTCCTCTGTATCTTGCCGAGAAGACTTCAGGAGCCATGTAGCCTCGGGTGCCGCAGACTTCGCTCAGGTAAGTCTTCCGGTCTTCCAGCTTGGCTGCGAGTCCGAAGTCGGCAATTTTAAGAACGTTATCGCCGTTGAGGAGTAAGTTTCGAGGTTTGAGATCCCTGTGCACCACTCCATGTGTGTGCATATACTTGACTCCTGAAATCAGTTGATTGAAGTACAACACGGACGTTTTTTCGTCCAAGCCTGAGGGCCCGATCTTTCTTGAGAGGTCACCTCCATTGGCGTATTCCAGGTAAATGTGTATGTGAGTCTCGTCCTTCTCGGAGCTCAGCACGCGAAGAATGTTGCGGTGCTCGAGACTCTCTTGGACTTGGACTTCGATTTCCTGGTTCGTATCGTCTTCAAGTTCGATGGACTTTTTGGCCACGAAAACCTCCGAAGTTGCTTTCTTCAGCAAAACTACGGAGCCGTAAGCTCCTTCGCCCAGTTCCTTGACTTCGATCCAGTCATTCTTGGGCTCTTCGAAGGATTTTATCTTCTTGAAAGCGCTTCCTTCCTCTTCTGCGCTGTATGAAAGTGAACGTTTCCTTCCTCCGTTGAAACTGGTCTTTATCTTCTTGAAAGCGCTTTCTTCCTCTTCTTCTGCGCTAGACGACACTGAACGTTTCCTTCCTCCGTTGAAACTGGTCTTAAAGACAGGAGCGAAGGAATCCTCGGTGTAGCTGGACTCCTCGACGCTGGACTCTCCACAGGCGGAACTACTTCTCGAACTCCCTCCTGAGGTCCACTCCTCTTCCTCCTGTTCCTTGTCTGAGCGGCTGGAGGTCATGATTGCGGCGTATAAAGTCCTCTCGTAGAACGAGAGACCAAGAAGCGGGCGAAATCGGACAAAGCTAACTACACATGGCTCAACATCTCGGAAGTTATAAAGTGGCAATTTTTTCAACTGTTCCCAAAATCAATACATACATATAAATATACTTACATTTACACACATACGCAATATTATATATATTATGTTTTATATATGTATATATGTATATATATACATATATATGTATATATACATGTATATATATATACATATATATATATATGTATATATATATACATATATATATATGTATATATGTATATATATGTATATATGTATATATATGTATATATATATGTATATATATATGTAGATATATATATGTATACATATATGTATATATATATATGTAAATATATGTATATATATATTTATAATGTATATATGTATATATGTACATATATGTATATATACTATATATATATATATATATACAATGTATATATATATGTATATATATATAATGTATATATATATATATATATATTATATACATATATATATATATATATACATATTTGTATATACATTGTTACGGGCTGCTGGTATGTGAAGAGACGTTACGTATAACGTCTAAGTGCTTAAGAACCAGCGCACTTCTAGAAGCCACTGTAGGACTGAACTATCTGGTCAGGGCCTAGATAATTCGTAAGACTAGAAGTAAAGGTAACAAAGAAGATTCCAGGAAAGGAATATTAAACTAGCGATAAAACTAGTAAACGAAATTATTAATGGAAAATATTTACAGGCAATCAACACAAAAGAGAATGGGCAGTAGGGTCAATGGGACCGTTACATGATTATAAGAATATGGAAATTATCGTTCAAATAAGAAACAAGATAAGTATACAATATGGTACTATCTAAGTACAAAGAGATCAGGAACATGCATCAGAATAAGTAATAAGTACAAATATAAGTAAAGTAATGCAATGTATATCAGACACGTAATGTAGGCAAAAAGGGTGATCACTTCACACCAATCGTCTCATGAATCTAAACCTTCTAGTTTTTATCAAGAGATCAATATGTGGGAATATGACGACGAGTCAGCGGTTACCACCGCTTATATACCATTGGACCGGAAGCCGGATACTTCCGGTTAAGGGTGCGGGTGAGTGAAAGGGGGGGGAGGAGGGTAAGTTAACACGTCAACATGGGTAGTTTTAGGACCCTCGACTCGCTTGAACAATCTATTTATTTAGTAACTGTCAAATCTGTGCGCTCCGAACTATTCAGGATTTCGCTTGTCTGTTTGTTCTACAAGAGTGCGCACCTCTCCGCACGTAGGTAGGATTACATATAGTGGACGGGCGTTACTGCTTAACATTGTTACAATACATACATAGACAAGAAATATGAACATAGTTAGTTATGTAATACAAAGGAACACAATTCTATAACATAATTACACATATGACGTAATATCTAATATTACGTTACACCTCCACCGTTTGGGAAAGCTTTTCACTTTCTGTTGAAAAGCTATGTTCTAGAAAGGACGTCGGCTAAAACATTAAAGACGCCTTTTATATGATGAATAGTTAGATTAAAGGGTTGGAGAAATAAACTCCAACGTGTAAGTCTCGGATTCTTGTTTTTCATAGTCTGTAGGAACTTTAAGGGGTTGTGATCCGAATATACTTGAATGGTAGTTGAGGAACCCAGGTAGACTTCGAAGTGGCCCCGGGCCTGGACCAAAGCGAGCGTCTCCTTCTCAATTGTTGAGTAGTTCTTCTGCGCAGGGGACAGCTTCTTGCTGTAGTAGGCGATAGCGTGAAGAACTTCATTGTGTTCTTGCAAGAGGGCGGCACCGATACCGGTGTCGCTGGCGTCGACTTGCAGAAGAAAGGGTCGTTGGAAATCGGGTGCCCTTAGAACTGGTGCGTTAGTGAGAAGGGACTTCAGGTTTTTGAAGGCCGTCTCACAGGTAGGCGTCCACACGAAGTCGTGGTCTTTTCTCAACAGGTCAGTCAATGGTTCTGCTACATCTTGTTTCTCAGATAAGTGTCCTACTTTTATCTGAAGATTTTGTAGTATCTGAGAGTTTTCCAAGGGAATCTCAGGAGGATTAGGCAGGTTATCAGGAGGCTCTTCCGATTTTATTGTGGTAGAGCTGCAAGCTGGAATTGGATCTCTGAAATGATAAGGTTTTAAGGTATTTATGTGACAGAGACGGGAAATCTTTCTTCTGTCTGGAGTTTTGATTATGTAGTTGAGATCACTGGCTCTGGACAAGACTTCATAGGGTCCTTTGTATTTAGCCTGCAATGGATCTCCTGGTATGGGAAGATAAAGTAACACTTGATCTCCTGGAGAGAAAGTTCTAAGTTTAGAATTTTTATCATACCGACCTTTCATTTCTCGTTGAGCATTCGCCAAGTTCTCTCTTGCCAACTTCCAAGCTTCTAACAACTTCTCGGTGACCTGGGACACGTATTTCAAAGAAGGAACAGGTGGTTCTTCTTTCATCCATTGTTCATGAAGTATCTTTAGGGGACCACGGACTTCATGACCGAAGACTAATTCTGACGGGCTGAATCCAAGGCTTTCTTGAATTGTTGTTCGGGTGGCGAACAACAAAAAGGGGAGTCCGTCTTCCCAATTTCGAGTGTTCTCAGCACAGAAGATTCTTAACATTGTCTTGAGCGTTTGGTGAAAGCGCTCTAGAGCACCTTGTGATTGAGGATGATAGGCGGAGGAAGTTACATGATTTATACCTAGTGTTACAAGAGTTTCTCTAAACTTGTTGGAAAGAAAATTACTTCCTTGATCACTTTGAATGTTCTTGGGAAATCCTACCATAGTGAAATATTTCAACATTTCTCTGATTATGTTTTGAGTTTTAATATTTTTCAAAGGAATTGCTTCTGGAAAACGAGTGCTCATACACATGATTGTGAGAATGTACTGATTTCCTTTACTTGAAGGAGGTAAAGGTCCTACACAATCAATAAGAACTTTTTTAAATGGCTCTTCCATTACAGGAATGGGATGGAGTGGAGCTTCTACAATTTTCTGGTTGGGCTTACCTACAAGTTGACATGTATGACATGTTTTACAATATTGGGCAACATCTTTGACAACCGTGGGCCAATGGAAATGTTGGGTTATGTTGAACAAGGTCTTTCTTACCCCTAAGTGACCTGCTAAGGGAGTATCATGAGCCAATCTTAGAACATTATTCCTGAAACCAAGAGGGAGGACTATTTGATTCCTTACTTGCCATGGCTGGTCAGCGGTTGCGGTGGATGCTCTCCATTTTCGCATTAGGACTCCGTTTTCTATATAGAAACCTCGTGACATATTTTCAACTTCTCCTGGAGATGAAACAATCTCGTACAAATTTTTAAGAGAAGGATCTGACTTCTGTTCTTTGATTAATTCTGCTCTAGATAGAGAAATTGGTGAAGAAGAAGATGGGTCAGTTTGGGAGAATAGGGATTCTAAATTATAGGTCTCCTCTTCAGATTTCTTGTACTGAGATCTGGTTACAGCACAAGCGGGAAACAACTGTAAGTTATCTGAAGGTTCTACTGAGGTCTTAGGGTTATTTGTTATTAAGGGAGAAATGACTTTGCTTCCAGCGATGTCATTGGCCAACAATAAGGATATTCCTACTATGGGAAGAGAGTCTACTACTGCTACTTTAACCATTCCGGTTGTTAAATCAGACCGCAAGAAAACATTATGTAATGGACATTTTATAATTCCTCCAACTCCTTCTATCAATATATCATAACCTGTATATGACTCACCCTGATTCTGCAAGACAGAATTTAAAATCAGACTTTGCTTTGCTCCTGTGTCTCGGAGTATGGAAATAGGATATTGTTGTGAACTACTACTATGAGATATAGTTCCTGAAGATACAAATGGTTTGAAACAAGGATCATGATCTGATGAGGGGGGGTTCTACATTACTTGACAATACCGGCTTCTTTGGTAGTGTATCCTGAATAGAGGATTTTGAATCATCTGATTTTATATTACTTACAAGAGTTGGTGTCTTATTGGAGAATGAGGGTGTCAGTCTCTTTCTGCAATTAGAAATGTGATGGCCAACCTGTTTACAATATGAACAAGTTACAGGGGGATTAGTCTTAAACCTTTCCATTCTTTGCCAAGGTTGGTTTGGAGGATATTGATTGAAATCAGACCTGTAACTGAAATGTGATGGGCTAGACTGATTTTCAAAGCGTTTCTTTGGGGACCAAGGATCAGAGTATTTTGTTGAATCTGGAATATATGACTTTGACTTTTGGGATTCCATTTGTCTTGACTTAGGTTTATGATTTAGTGTGAACTCATCAGCCAATACAGCAGCTTTAGTTAAAGTTTCGGGAACATGATCATCTATAAAAATCCTAAGATCTGTCTCTAAGGTATTCTTAAACTGCTCCAATAAAATCAACTGTTTAAGTCTATCTAAGGTGTCCGTTTCACTAGCCAAACACCACCTATTGAATAACCTCTCTTGTTGAGCCGCATATTCTACGTATGTTAACTGAGGCGTCTTCCTATAATTACGGAATTTCTGTCTATAGGCCTCTGGTATTAGTTCATAAGCTTTTAAAATACAAGCTTTCATATTATCATACTCGCTTTCTGCTTCTGAAAGAGAAGTATAAATTTGCTGAGCCTTACCCTTAAATTGTGTTTGAATGATTAATGGCCAATTTTCTTTAGGGATTTGTAACTGTTGCGCCAATTTTTCCCACTGAAGAAAGAAAATTTCTGGCTCTCCTTCTGAAAATTTGGGTAGAAGTTTTACATACTTGGAAATATCTATATGACCTTCCTGAACTACGGGTCGTCTATCAACAATCCTAGCTTCTACTTCTGCCTTCTTTAATTCTAACTCTGCCAATTTGACTTTAGTTTCGTTCTCTCTTTCTATTTGTTTCACTTTAGCTTCCTCTTCTCTAGCTCTAAATTCTGCCTCAATTTGCATTTGTTTCAGTTTAGTTTCCTCCTCTTTAGCCACTTGTTTCACCTTAGCTTCCTCTTCTCTAGCTCTAAATTCTGCCTCAATTTGCATTTGTTTCAGTTTAGTTTCCTCCTCTTTAGCTTTAAATTCTGCCTCAATTTGCATTTGTTTCAGTTTAGCTTCCTCCTCAATTTCTACTCTCCTGACCTTTAATTCAATCTCCTTAATCTTAAGTTCGGTTAGTCGTGCCTCTATTTCTAACCTATTTGAAGGAATTTGTATAGCTGTAATCTCTTCTGGAGATAAGATCTCCTCTTCGATCAGATTTTCAACGAGTTCCTGAAGTATTTTTTTCTTTCGTAAACTTGTATCAATGTCTACTCCAAAGTGCTTGCCTATTTCTATCAAAGTGTCTTTAGTTTGTTTCTTTAAGAAACTTACCTTGGGATTTTGAACGAATTCTTGAATTATATCATCCATCTCTATAAGAATGTGTTAAATACCTGATCCAATATCCTGGCAAGGTCGCCACTTTGTTACGGGCTGCTGGTATGTGAAGAGACGTTACGTATAACGTCTAAGTGCTTAAGAACCAGCGCACTTCTAGAAGCCACTGTAGGACTGAACTATCTGGTCAGGACCTAGATAATTCGTAAGACTAGAAGTAAAGGTAACAAAGAAGATTCCAGGAAAGGAATATTAAACTAGCGATAAAACTAGTAAACGAAATTATTAATGGAAAATATTTACAGGCAATCAACACAAAAGAGAATGGGCAGTAGGGTCAATGGGACCGTTACATGATTATAAGAATATGGAAATTATCGTTCAAATAAGAAACAAGATAAGTATACAATATGGTACTATCTAAGTACAAAGAGATCAGGAAACATGCATCAGAATAAGTAATAAGTACAAATATAAGTAAAGTAATGCAATGTATATCAGACACGTAATGTAGGCAAAAAGGGTGATCACTTCACACCAATCGTCTCATGAATCTAAACCTTCTAGTTTTTATCAAGAGATCAATATGTGGGAATATGACGACGAGTCAGCGGTTACCACCGCTTATATACCATTGGACCGGAAGCCGGATACTTCCGGTTAAGGGTGCGGGTGAGTGAAAGGGGGGGGAGGAGGGTAAGTTAACACGTCAACATGGGTAGTTTTAGGACCCTCGACTCGCTTGAACAATCTATTTATTTAGTAACTGTCAAATCTGTGCGCTCCGAACTATTCAGGATTTCGCTTGTCTGTTTGTTCTACAAGAGTGCGCACCTCTCCGCACGTAGGTAGGATTACATATAGTGGACGGGCGTTACTGCTTAACATTGTTACAATACATACATAGACAAGAAATATGAACATAGTTAGTTATGTAATACAAAGGAACAATTCTGTAACATAATTACACATATGACGTAATATCTAATATTACGTTACAACATATATATATATATACATGTGTATATATATATATATGTATACATGTATTTATATATACATGTATATATATATGTATATATATATAGATGTATATATGTATATATATATATACATGTATATATGTATATATATATATACATGTATATATGTATATATATATATACATGTATATATATATATATAATGTATATATGTATATATATACATGTATATATGTATATATATATACACATGTATATATATATATATATGTATACATATATATGTTATATATATGTATATATATCTGTTGGATGGTATCTCAACATATGAGTTGTGGTAGTACGTGGTCGTAGTTGAGCGGTGTTCGGAGCTTTGAATAAAAGCAGCAGAGCAACGTGTAGCTCTGTCTCTCTCTGTGGTCTTTCTCTTCTTTATTTGGTGACAGGAGGTGCTTATATACATGGCTCGTGGTTAGGTTGCCGACGAGATAATATTTATTTACAAGATGCAGTTTTAGCAAATATTAGAGATCAGGATAGGTTTTAACTACCTTATACATTGCATATACATATTTACAAATGACATACAGTTGTCCGAGGTTGGACAAGATAGACATATCCCGTAGGAAAGGGATTTAAATATAATGTGTATCAATGCTTGGCTTGGTGGCAATCCTTTAGGGTTCGTGAGCCGTCCAACTGCGCGTGAGGTGTCTGCCTGGACAATAGCGACCTGACCCGTAGTGACCAGGTGCGTGAAGATGTCAGGTCGAGTACCAGGCTACTCTGACTGCACCGAAATGCATCGGTGTCGTGCCGATAGTATAAGCAGAGGTGGTAGATGAATGTCTAGGAGATTTTGGTGGTAGATTACGTCTTCTAGGAGGTCTAGATGCTAACAGTTGCTCGGCATACGCTACCAGTGTCCGTCCTCGCGACACCATGAGCTTGAGATCCACATAGGCTTGGTGCACGAACTGTTAAGGAGATAGAAGAAGGAGGGGTGTGCCTAGGTGAAGGGGTTGACCTTCCCTGAGTGGCAAAGGTGATCTGCACAGCTAGAAGGGAGATACTTGGTTATGGCATGATAAGATGAACATGAATGATAAATATTGGTTTTGGAAATAGATGCTTGGATTTGTTGGGGCTAAAGAAACTTATACAATTCTATTTCTGAGGCTATAGCGAGGTGTCGGGATCGGTGGAGTGGTAAAGGTGTTTGTGTCTAGAGTCTCGGTCGTATGTGTTGGTTGTAGTATGGGCGGGGATGGAATGTCATCCATGTCGAGACCTCTAGGAACTAGTTTGATATGATCTAAATGTAGGATAGCCTCTGTGAGTTCGCGTAAGTGGAGAGCTTTGATCTTATTGTGCGGAAGTATGTCGGTGACCCGAAATGGACCATGGAATTTGGGTGCAAGTTTTGATGTGGGTTGGTGGTTGGTGTGGTATATTATGTCACCTACAGAAACATTGCAATCTCTGGAGGGAGCGTTCTTCAACCTAAGCATATCTGCTTTTGAGAGAGTCAGTGACTCATGTATTCTCTTGAAAAGAGTGTTGAAATTATTTAGAGTTACCTTGACAAAATCATTGAAATCATACACAGGGGGGGTTTCTGAAGTGAGTAGGTCGTATGGCATTTTCTTATCAGATCCAAACAAAACAAAATGGGGTGATTCTGAGATTGATCTATTGATTGCGCTGTTGATGCAGGCTTGTATCATGGGTATGTGTTCGTCCCAAGATGCGTGTATGTCTGTGGCAAGGTGTCTGAGAATATTAAGTATCTTCCGATTTTGACGTTCAACGAGTCCATTTGAGCTGGGGTGGTATGGTGTGGTGTTACACTTTGTAATGTTGAACTGTTGGCAGATATTTGTGAGGATGTCGTTATTAAATTCCGTGCCGTTGTCTGAGATTAGTGTTTTCGGTGTGGTGTATGGGCAGATGACGTTATTGATTATTGTCTGAGGTACACTTTTTGCTGTCTTTTCCGCTTAAGGAGAGAGGATGCAGAACCGAGAGAAATGATCGATGCATACGAAAAGGTACTGGTTTCCATTGAGAGTGATTGGAAGTTTGAGTAAGTCAATGGCAATGGTTTCAAAGGGTTTGGAAGGTGTTTGCAAATTGTGTATTGGTAATTGACCGCTAATGTGACCTATAAGAGTTATGCATGTGTGGCATGCGTCTATGTATGTGTGTATGTCTTTACGCATGGTGGGCCAAAAGTACTTTAACCTAGCTTGCGAGAGGCACTTGTCCTTCCCGCAATGTCCTGCTAATGGAGAATCATGTAGTATTTTGAGAACTTCTGGAACAAGACTTGTGGGAACTACTAATTGTGTAACCATGCGGTTTGGTTCGCATTTGTTTGTGAGCAGTGTTGTGTGGTAGAGAACCTGGTCTATGAGAGAGTAGTTGTCTATGTTGGGAGGAAAATCGTCTGTGTTTGTAGTGTCACCTGAATTTAGATAGTGTATGATTCTTTTCCATAGGGGGTCTGTCGCTTGAGCGGCAATGATGCGGTCTCGCGTAATGTCAAGTGGCTCTGATGCTTGACGTATTGTTGCTACGTTTCTACTAAGGGCGTCGGCGACATAGTTTGCATGGCCCTGGACGTAGTGGAAGGTAGGCATGAAGTCCTGGATAGTAAGGAAACCATCTGGCTAGTTTCCCAGTTAGGTTCTTGCCTTTGAAGAGGTTTAACACGGGTTGATGATCTGTGTGTACATGTATTTCGTATCCTAGAATACATACATACATACATATACCAAGGCTTTTTCCCCCTTCCAAGGGAGGTAGCCACAAAGGGAAAGGCATAAAAACACTCCCACCCATTTCATCCCTAAATACACTCCACACCCCTCCCACCCTTCCTCTCATCTGAGCACCTCCTGGATGACGGGTCATCCCTGAACCCTGCCCACCGCCCTGGGTCAGAAGCAGTGTCGCAAGACACAGTACATCCACAGCAAGGCCGCTTCATTTAATCGGCGACCCCCCCTCTCCGTCCCCCTTTGCATATAAGGAGAGGACGGGGAGAAATCCCTTCGGGCTGCGTCAAAATTTACTCACACATACTACCCCACCCCCCCACCCCCCCGCCCATTCCTCCTCATGCAGTCACAACATCATCCATATACAACCATTCTCCACTCACCTCTGTCTTCCGTCCTCTCCCTTCCTTCCTCAACAGAAATTCCCCTCTTCCCCAAAGCCCCCTTCACCCCATCCATCCACCTCATCCTAGGACGTCCCCTCATGTTCACTCCCTCCACATCTGCCTTCCATACCTCTTTTACTAGTCTTTCTTCACTCCTTCTTTCCATGTGTCCAAACCATCCTAATATTCTTTCATCAACCCTCTCTCCCAAATCCTTTTTCACCCCTGTTCTCCTCCTCACCTCCTCATTTCTCACTCTATCTAGCCTAGTAACCCCCACCATACTTCTCAGACACCTCATCTCAAACACATTCAAACTCCTTCTCTCTTCTTCTCTTATGTTCCACGTTTCTGCCCCCATACAGTGCTGTTGGCACAATCACTCCTTCATACAGTCTCCTCTTCGCATCCATTCCCAAATGTCTATTTCTCATTACACTCTTTAAACCACCAAGGCATTTACTCGCTTCTCTCAATCTACATTCTACCTCCACCTTCACTCCACCTTTTCCTGCTACACTTGCACCCAAGTATCTAAAACTATCCACTTCCTCCAGTCGCTCTCCCTTAATGTTCACTTCCAGTCTACTGCCACTTTCACCCCTTGTACATCTCATCACCTTACTTTTACCCACATTTATCTTTAGCTTTCTTCTATCACATACTCTCCCAAACTCTGCCACCAGCTTCCTCAATCCCTCCTCTGACCCTGCCACAAGCGCAGTGTCGTCCGCAAACAACAGCTGGCTCACCTCCCACTTTTCTCCATTTTCTTTAACCATCTCCAATCCCTGACTCACTACCCTAGCATTCACCTCTCGCACCACCCCATCCATGTATAAGTTGAACAGCCAGGGCGACATAACGCATCCTTGACGAAGTCCCACCTTTACTTCAAACCACTCACTCTCTCCATTTCCAATCCTAACACATGCTCTACTACTTACATAAAAACTCTTGACAGCTCCCAAAAGCTTTCCTCCTATCCCATAAATCTGCATAACATCCCACAGTGCCTTTCTGTCTACCCTATCATAAGCCTTTTCCAGATCCATAAAAGCCCAAAAAACATCCTTCCCCTTTCCTATAGCTTTCTCACATATCTGTCTTACCACAAAGATCTGATCTACACAACCTCTACCCGTCCTAAATCCACACTGTTCCTCACCAATTACTCCTTCTGTTCCTCTCCTAATCCTCTCAATTAAGATTCTCCCATAAGCCTTCCCTACTACACTCAACAGGCTAATCCCTCTGAAATTACTACATTCACACTTGTCCCCTTTTCCCTTGTAAAGAGGAACTATACAGGCACTACTCCAGTCCTCCGGTACTCTACCCTCTCTCCAGCAAACATTAAATAATCTCACCAACCAGTCCACCATCACTGAACCTCCCTTTTTCAGACATTCTGCATGACATCCATCCAGACCAGGTGCCTTACCTGCTTTCATCATCTTTACAACTGCCTTCACCTCATCCTTCCTTATTTCTCCTCCATTCTCCTCACTCATCACGGTCATTTTCTTCGTATTTCCCACTGCAGCTATCTTTCCTTCCCTATCCTCCTTCACATTCAGCAACTCCCTAAAATATTCTGCCCATCTTCCCCTCACTGCCATCTCTTCCATTATCAACTCTCCATCTGTACCTTTTACCTTTTCTTCCCTACTTGATTCGCCTCCTCTTCCTCTCTTAATTTCTTTCCAAAACATCTTTTTATTACTTTCAAAATTTTCTGTCATACTCCTACCCCATTTCACATCTGCTCTCCTCTTTGCCTCCTTTACCTTTTGCTTTACTTCTCTTTTCTTTTCTTTGTACGTCTCATATGACTCCCCTGTCCTCTTTTGTAACCAATCTGTGAATGCTCGCTTCTTCTCTTCTACAACCTTCTTTGTTTCCTCATCCCACCATTCACTACCCTTTCTTCTATTTCCCCCTGTCCTTCTTGTTCCACACACCATCCTTGCACACTTTAAGACTCCCTCCTTGAACCATCCCCATTCCTCCTCCACACCCATCTCTGCTCTATCCTTTACTCCCTCCCACTCCTCCTTCAGCTTCTTTTCGTACTCCTTCTCCTTTTCCTTTTCATTCAAGGAGTTCACTCTAAGAACCTCCCTACCTTTTGTCCCTTTCCTCCTTCTCCATCTATCCTCCACTCTCAACTTACCTTCCACCAAAAAATTATCTGATATTCCCCCACCCTCTCCCCTTAGCACATGTACATCCTTAACTCTTCCTATCATAATCCTATTTACCACTACATAATCCATTAGCGCTCTATCTACCACCCTTCCCTCCACCACCCTCTCCCATGTGTACTTATGCTTGACTTTCTTCCGAAACACTGTATTTGCTATCATCAACTCTCTTTCTAGACACATTTCCACCATCAACTCTCCACTACGATTCTTTCCTGGAACTCCACACTTCCCAACCACTCCATCGATTGGACCATTTCCCACTCTAGCATTAAGGTCTCCCAGTACTATTACATTGACATCCTAGAATGATGTCTTTAAAATGTTTGAGTGCATATATGATTGCGAGCGCTTCAATTTCAGTGACAGAGTAGTTTTGTTCGTGCTTGTTTAATGCGCGACTGGCGTAAGCTATAGGTCTAAGTTTGGAGTCGTGTTGTTGCATTAGTACTGCGCCAAGGCCTTTGTATGAAGCATCTGTGCATAGTGTGAAGGGTTTAGAGAAGTTTGGGAATGCCAGAACCGGGGCTGTTGTGAGTGCTTGTTTGAGCTTGTGGAAAGCGGTGTTGTGTTCAGACGTCCAGTTAAAAGGAGTATCTTTCTTGAGAAGGGCTGTTAAAGGAGCTGCCATGTGAGCATAGCCTTCGATAAAACGTCTGTAAAAACCTGAAAGTCCTAGAAATGATTTCACGTGTTCTGTAGAGTTAGGGGTTGGAAAATCTAGAACAGCCTTAACCTTGTCTTGAGAAGTAATGACACCGTGTGAGTTTATGACGTGTCCTAGGAACCTTATTTCCTTTTTGAGGAAGGAGCACTTTTTGAGTTTAAGTTTTAGGCCTGCCGCGGCTAATCTTGAGAAGACAGTTTGAAGTGTGTTAAGGTGTTCCGTGAGTGACCGTGAGGCAATGATAATGTCGTCAAGGTATATGAAGACAGTCTTTCCAATCAAACCTTCTAAGACTTTGAACATAAGTCTTGTGAAAACAGAGGGAGCAGAGACGAGTCCCATGGCCAACCTTTTGAAGTGGTAATGGCCCGTATTGGTACTGAAGGCTGTTAGAGGTTTTGATTCGTCATCTAGAGGTATTTGGAAATACCCTGACATAAGGTCGAGAGTAGAGAAGACCGTGTTGTGTTCGCCTATGGAGTAGATTGTGTCTTGGAGATGAGGAATAGGATGTCTTTCGGGAATGATGAGTTTATTTAGCTCACGGAAATCAACAACAGGGCGAAAGGAGCCGTCGTGTTTTGGAACGACAAAGAGAGGAAAATTCCAGGGAGATAGGCTGTGTTCAATGATGCCTTGGTCGAGCATATCTGCAATTATGTTGTCGACAATGTTTCTTTTACTGTGAGGAAGACGGTAAGCGGGTATGACCCGTGGTTTTGCATTTTGTTGAAGTGGTATATGATGTTGTATGATGTCTGTGAGACCTAATGGTTCGCCTGGGAGTGCAATTGCGTGTCTGTACGTGTTCAAGAGTGTCAGGAGATCTTCTCGTGCTTCAGGGAAATCTACATCGTTAATGTGTGGTGCTTTGATGGTTTCCTGTGTGTTCTGTTCTCCGTTGGTGATGGCGCATACGTGTTGTGAGTTGTCATGGTCGATTACGTGTACTGGGGAGGGATACACTGTAAAATCACAAACGTTCGTTCCTTTGTTCATCTGAAGAGGGGCATTGGTATTATTTGCAACTATGATTGTTGTGTGTCCTTTGCTCGATGTGTGAGATAGGGCGGATAAGAGAGATACACCAGATACACGGCAAGTGTCTGTGATGCAAAGAACATCTGAGTCGGGAGCTTTGAAGATACGCACTTTGAGTTTTGTGTACTCGCGTGGATAGAGTGTTTTGTCAGTTATTACAACCGCGTGAGAATTCGTGAGAGAGATCTGTGAGACGGTAGTGTATTGTGGTGATATTTCCTGTATGTTAGTGAAAACATCGTGTTTCTTGTGGTCGCGAGTTGACTTTGACATGCGCGCTGACAGTGTACGTCTATTACGTCTGTGGTGTGAGCTACGGGGGTGAGCGGATGGGGTGGGCGTGTCCGTTACACCAGTGTGCGTGTCTGTTACAAGTGTCACCTTTTCTGTTTCGTCACTGTTTTGTTCAGTTGTTGCTGTTGTTGATGTTGCATGCTGTTGCTCGATCATATGCAAGTGTTTGACGCGCGTGTTTTCTGTGTGTGCATGCGTGTTAGCTGTCTTTAAAGCCGTTATGAAGTGATTATTGAAACCAATGCCGTTTTGAGCAGGATAGATGATGATGCGATTTCTTTGCATCCATGTCAAACCTATAAGAATATCTGCGGGAAACACTACGTCCGCTATGTATACTGTCGTTGTAATGGGAGGACAGTTGGCATGCAGGGAGATGTCTAGTTCGGTTTTTTCCTATGATGGGAAAGGGAACTCCGTCTACATTTTGTAATGTGATATCCGTTGGTTCTATAACTGTTACTCTACGGTGTCGGAATCGGAATTGGTCGAAGGAAACCTTTGACATTAGATTAACTGGGGATCCTGTGTCCAGAAAGAGTAGTTGTGGAAGGTTGTTGACCGTGGCCTGAAATGTCATAGCAGACGGGGATGATCGAGAGTCAGCCATCGTGAGAATCGGTAGTGGGGGGTTTGATTCTGTCTCGTGAGGTCGTGTGTTTTGTTCACCGTGAGACGATAGTCATACCGTGTTGTGTTTGTTTGTGTTGTCGCTAGTCGGGTGTTGGGGAGACGCGTATGACGTGTAGGTTTGTGATTTCAAGACGCGACATTGTGTTGTGTCGTGAAAAGCTGGTCCGTGATATGAGCAGTAGCTAGTTGGTTGTCTGTAATAACACCTGTTTGTGCTATGTCCTACTATGTTGCAGATTTTGCAAAAGAATGGTCTCCTAGATTGTGAACGCTGTCGTGATCTTGTGCGTGATATTTGTCTACCTCTAGTGTGATGGTCGTGTGACATGGGTTTATCCCTGGTGTAATGTTCTTGTGAGATTTTTGCTACCGTGGGAGTGGGTGGGTATGTGAGTGTGTGTGTAAGGGGGATTTGTTGTTGTTGAATTTGTGATTTTGTCGCTGATGTGTCCGAAAATTTTCTAGAGAAGTCAACGAGTGTTGTGTCTGGATCAAAAGGAATGTTCTCTATTTTCTTTAGTGTTTCTGGGTGAAGTCGCGAGATCAGTTTTATGTAGCCAAATAATGAGAGTACGTGATCTAGGCTGATTGTGTTATTTTTAACCCAAGGTGAAGAAGTGAATGCGTCTTTTAGTTCTTCCTTGAACTGACTCGCCTCCCTGACTGCTCTTTCTTTAGTGAGATAAGGGGGGTTGTTAAAGTTTGTTCCTAGTGTGTAGAAGGGAGAAAGGGAGCCTAACTGTTCATATGGGGCGAAGGATTTTTTGAACTCGTCAATGAAATTTTGGAAAGTCTGTGGTTGTTGGAACGCGTCGGATTGGATGATGTCGCTTGCAAGGGTATCGTTGAAATCGATGCGACTTTTAAGGACAGCGATTTTAGTCATTTCATCGTGCACCTGTGTGCGCTGTATTTCCGAACGGACGTCATCTAAGAGAGTGTGGATGGCGATGTTTGTCCCGTTGAACTTAGGAAGAGTGTTGTCATGCTGCAGGAGTGTTAGTAGGTTTGTTGCAGAACGTTGCATGTGTGGTTGAGCGACGGTTGGGTCTGTGTTTTGATTCGGCGAGGACTGTGTGTTATTTTCGTTTTGTGCTGCCATTTTGGAACGAGTGTTGTAATGGTGTGAAACGTTGGACTGTGAATGGGTCATGCACACTTTCGTACAAAAGGAAAAAAAAAATCACCGAAAAAAATTTAAGGCTTTGCAAAAAATAAAAAAAAATCACTGGATAGCCTTCACTTAAACTCACTCACACAACAATTTAGAGCTACCTAGCCCCAATAAATACAGGCATCTACTTACAGTTCTGACGAGGTGAAGCGATGGTGAAGGGTTCACTAGAGGTGGAAGTTGAATAATTCGATGGAGTGTGGTGCGATGATGCAGATCTGGAAATATTGAAAGAATGAGAAGGGTGGCAAATGGGTTAGTTCGTGTGTGGAATTCTTCAGTTTTTGAAAGGTGTCGGTTCGACTTCCGGACGTAAGAGCGATACTTCCTTTGAAGGATGTTGTTGAGCTGGGTCACGGCGAGGGAGATGGGCTTTTGTCTCGTTGCCGGTTGCTGGGGTGGATCGCTGGGATGACTTGTCCTGTGCGTTGGGCTGGCTCACACAGCGAGAGAGATGGCTTGAGCTGTTGTCCGCTTCGCTGGATAGTTGGATCGCTGGGATAACTTGTCCTGTGCGTTGGCTAGCTCGTTCGCTTCGCTGGGTAGGACTCACAGCGAAGGTTCGAGTTGATGGGCTTGCTGGCGTTGGGTAGGTTGCACAACGTTCCTGCTCCGGGATCTTGTGCTTGCTGATTTCAGATATGTTGAATCCCGCGCAGTTTACCAGATATTTTGAGTCCCGCGCTGTTTCCAGATAAGTTCATATCCCCCGCTGCTGCCAGATATGTTGGATGGTATCTCAACATATGAGTTGTGGTAGTACGTGGTCGTAGTTGAGCGGTGTTCGGAGCTTTGAATAAAAGCAGCAGAGCAACGTGTAGCTCTGTCTCTCTCTGTGGTCTTTCTCTTCTTTATTTGGTGACAGGAGGTGCTTATATACATGGCTCGTGGTTAGGTTGCCGACGAGATAATATTTATTTACAAGATGCAGTTTTAGCAAATATTAGAGATCAGGATAGGTTTTAACTACCTTATACATTGCATATACATAT